>NC_136068.1:991033272-991100772 GCF_964261635.1 Lissotriton helveticus
GGAACAGGGCAAACCAAACTACAAAAGCCAATTCTTACACTGGGAAGGAAACAAGCTTCCGGGGACCGGTTTCTGGCATTACAGCCGTCTTCGGCCCGGCTTGCTTGAATCCTGATGGTGCAATGAGCAAGGGACTCATGTCTGAGTATACCCTTCCACGCTTAGGGTGGACAAAATTATTTACAACAAGGGGTGGTGAGGGACAGAGTCTCTGAATTAAGCAGAATACTCTCATCTGCCGAATAAAATCTTGAATATCTGAACTGCGGGTGTCCTGTTGTCTTCAAAAATCGTTTGAAGTGTTTTGGATATATTTACGAGCTGGCTGGCAGCTATTGCAGGACCGCCCGTGACAGCCTGACCCCTTTACCAGCAGTAGTGGAGCATATATATATATATATATATATATATATATATATATATATATATATATATATATATATATATATATATATATATATATATATATATATATATATATATATATATTCTGTTGTGTACTAGTCTAGTCTGGACATTTGTATTGCGCACATATCACATCCAAGGGAGTCTCATGGCGCATGCAGACAGTCCTGAAAAAGGAGATGAGCCATAAATTAGATCTAGCAGAAAAGCCAGGTTTTCAGTTTTTTTCGAAAGTTCATATGTTCTACGATAGTACGAAGACTCAGAGGTAGTTTGTTCGAAAGGGATGGTGCCATAAAAGAAAAGGCACGACCACCATTTCTGGCAGTTTGAACTCTGAGAGGTGTGAGCAGTAACTTAGTGCTCGATCTCAGCTGTCTGCCAGCCATATACCATGTAAGTTTTTGGGTCCAATATTTTGGTCCCCGTCCATACAGGTATTTGTGAACCAGACATAAGGTCTTAAAAATGATCCTTTTTTATTTTACAGTGAGCCAGTGTAAGATTTTCAGACACGGCAATGAAGGAGATCTTCGGGGCAGGCCTAAGACCAGACGAGCAGCCGTATTTTGTAAAACCTGCAGTTTCCTGATATGGCACTCGTTTATGGCAAGGAGAAGTGAATTGCCATTGTCTAGTCTATTTACAATCAGGCTCTGAACCAGAGTTTGACGTGCTTCAGCTGGTATCCATTTAAAGACCCTGCGTAGACTCCGCATAATTCCGAAGCAGGTGCCCACAGTATGGTTAACTTGGTCCTTCATGGATAACTTGTTATCCATGCGGAAACCTAAATTGCGGACTGATTCCTTTGGGACAGGACACTCCCCCAGTTCAGAAGTCCACCAGTCCTGGGTCCAATACTCACTCGCTCTCCCAAATAACATGACCTCAGACTTACTGCCATTAAGCTGAAGGTGGTTTTGGCCCATCCAGTTTTTTACCTCTACTATACAGTTTCTAAAACGCCTTTTTGTCTCATTTGCGTCAGGGCCAAGTGTGACTAGTATTTGCGTGTCATCCGCGTACGACAGCACGTCAAAACCGCATGCCCTGATCACTTTGGCCAGGGGGGCCATGTAAACATTAAAAAGCGAGGGGCTCAAAATAGAGCCCTGAGGCACACCTCTTATGACGGGCCGAGTACTGGCCAAGGTTTTATCTACTTGTACTGTAGTCGTCCGGTTGGTCAAGTAACTGACAAACCATCTCAATACCTGCTCTCTGACACCACACTCCCACAGCCTTCTGATTAAGATCTGGTGGGAGATGGTGTCAAAGGCGGCCGACAGATCTAAAAGGACAAGAATAGAAGATTGACGTTTGTCCAAGGCAAGCCTCGTATTGTCAGCAACCTCGATCAGTGCTGTTTCCGTGCTGTGGGCAGCGCGGAAACCTGACTGTGATGGATCAAGTAGGTCATTCGTCTCCAAGTAGTTAACCAGTTGTTCATTTACAAATGCTTCCAACACTTTCCCTGAATATGGCAACAAGGAGATGGGACGATAGTTTAAAAAAGCATTTGCATCTGTGCCAGGTGTTTTTGATATAGGTCTAACTCTTGCCGCCTTCCAGATTTTGGGAACCTCGCTTCTTTCAAGGATTTATTTAAAAGGCTAGAAAAACAATCCACTAGCGCTGGGGCAAGGATGGCAAATAGTTTAGAAGTTAATGTATCATTGGGGGAGCCTGATTTAATTTTCCGCCCTACTAACATGGTTTTTTCATTATCAAACCATTCAAAAGTAGCCCACCTCGAGGAAGATTCGTTTATATATAAAGATTCATTTATATATAAGTCCTGATCTAGATACTGAATGGATGCAGTGTCCAATCCGAAGGAATTACATATGTTTGTAATTTTATCCTCTAGGAATTTAGAGAGCTCTTCCGTCCATTCTTCAGTATTTGGTGTTAATTGTGGACTTTTAAAGGAAGTAAATTCCTTTAAGATATGGTGAAGCTCCTTAGAAGAGTTCTCAGCATTGATTATCCGTTCAGCTAAATGCGTTCTCTTAACCGTTCTGATTTCCCTCATATATTTAGTGTGTAGAGTTTGATAAGTTCTACGTTCATTTAAGTTTTTACTTTACCGCCAAGTTTTCTCGGCATTTCTTGTCAAGGGCTTAAGATCTTTTAATTGGTCTGTAAACCGGGGTGAAAATTTCTCCCTGCATTTGACCATTCGTAAAGGGGCGATCTTGTCCAGTGCCCTGCCGACGGCTGACTCCAGATGAATAGCTGCTGAGTTAACATTTGCCTTCAGGTCTATTTGATCTATCTGAAAATTATCAGAAAAGGCGGCAAGTGTAATCTTTTTCATGTTTCTGCATGCTTTTTTGTCTTTATTACTAGTCGTTTCCAGTATGCAGTTATTTATAGCGAATTTCACCAAGTAGTGGTCAGTCCACAATAATGGGGTAGGGGGGACCGTCCAGATATTAGGAGAATTAGTAAATAGGAGATCCAGCGTGTGGCCAGCTTGGTGGGTGGGACCCGTAATCTTTTGATTCAGATTAAGGGTACTCCTAGAAGAGATTAGTTTTTCTGTCTCTACATCTGACTGGTCATCAGCGTGATAATTAAAATCACCAAGTAACAAAAAACTATCCGCAGTCAGTACATGAGAGGCTATAGTTTCTAATAAGGTATTGGCAAAATCTCCTTTATTACCCGGGGGTCGATACAACAATGCCCCTTTCCACACCTCTTTTCCCAGGCCATTCACTCTAAAAACTATGATCTCTGACTCGTTAACCACGATGCTTTCTATAATATGAACATTCATATTCTCCTTTGCTGCTATCAATACTCCTCCACCCCTTCCCCCTATTCTATCAGACCTAACTATAGCATACTGCTGAGGGAAAGCTATATGAAGGTCGAGAATTAGCATGCTCATGCAGCCATGTCTCAGATATGAAGCACAGATCAGGATTTTCAGAGTCAAGAAGGCTCCATATCTCCAGGGCGTGCCTTAGAATAGATCTCGCATTGAAATATACAGCCGTACATTTCGCCTGTGCTGGGCTAATGGAAACGGTCTGAGCTTCACCCCTCTCAGTCCGCCTCTCCACTGATGGCTCTATGTAAAAAAAACACAAGGGGCCTTCCGAATATCGGCTAATAATGCCTCTGATGCCACAATAAGGGGAGAGTTTAAATCTAAAAGTTCTTCCCGTGCGTACCGGATGAGAGGTGATGTAGTAGCAGCCATTTTCGAAGGGTAATAATGACCGGGGAAGGGGACCCACCTGCTGCGCGCGTCCGCGGCTTCCTCCCAGCTAAGTAGGGAAGGGGGCCGGATCAGCTAGAGCGCTGACAGTCACTTCCGTGTTAGATTCAAGCGGAAGGGAGTATATTGCCTATGCGACCCTCCGCAACAAACGGCATGCGCGGCGGCGGACCGGGGTCTAGGCAAGGTAATACACTTGCTAGATCAGTGGCATGAACACTATTTTAAGATACATTCACAAAAACGTTGCGGCGCAACTAAAATTTATACAAACATAGGAGTTTTAAAAATTCAGTGCACAATTCAACTCTGAGCACAAAAGTAGCATAAATTCAAAATCGCCCACTGGGAGATAGTCAGCCTTTCCAAAAACGGCTCGCCCTCTCAATCAGGGTGCCGCTGCGCGCGTCCGCGCCTTCCTCCCAGCTAAGTAGGGAAGGGGGCCGGATCAGCTAGAGCGCTGACAGTCACTTCCGTGTTAGATTCAATACTATATTGCCTTTGCTAGTACCAGAGCAATAGGAGCTGTACCCTCCCTTCTGTTTAATGTTTTCTGTCACAGCAAATATATTCAGCATCAACTGAAGGGCCCCCTTCTGACCCTGACGACCAGTCATGCCGTGTACGTCATCTGAATGTTCAGACAGTTTCACCCGAAGTAGCCCTGGTTCATCTTATGCGTCTGCTGTGTATCTTATCCTTGCACCATTATTCACATATCGTGGATCCACTTAAGGGCCTCTCACATGCCCTAATCCACAGGCATGTTGAATTACCCCGTTATGTCAACAGAGGCTCACATTGTGCTGTGATGAATTCTCAATGTGCACTGTACTTTTTCGTGGTCCCCCACAAACTCTTGGTGATCTAAAATCCGACAGTACGACCGAGCATGCGCATGTCGCTGCTTAACTAGAGAAAGTCAATATCCCCTCACTTACTTTTCACAGTGCTTAGTAATGGTGTTGCTCCTATGTAACCTCAGTTCCGTGACCAGTGTGTGAGTTAAGATGTGACACTATTCTATATGTGAATCATACTGCCCCCTCCACCCCACTTTATTTACTTTAAGGGTCTATTTCCAGATTTGCAGTTATTCGAGCGTTTGAGAATCATTTGCAGTCTGTCCCTTTTGGAATGTGGGTCCCTTGCAACATGTGACCATGAGTCATTTGATTTCTGTATGATTCTGAGCCTAAGACTTCCAATGAAAACTAAGTTAAAATATTTCGAACCCCAAAACTATTAAAGAAGGATGCACAGCATGTGAATCTGTAAAACAAACTGTGAACCAGTAGCTGTGTATGCACGTTCTTCCATCGTTAGAAATGCAACCTACCTGCCCATTCCTTTTTTTCTTCTACCACATTTATTATTTATTAGATTGGTATTCTATGCACAGTTTGGAAGAAATAAATGTTACCTGTAATCATGGTAATCTTCATTGTGCTCCTTCTTTGCTGTGGTAGTAGTACGTTAATGTCATAATTTAAGCTCTGGTAAGTTGCTGCCCATCTGGCCCAATTTCCTTAATTTGTTTTATGTTTTTGGCTTGTCATTTTGATAAAATGATATTTGTTTCGTTTTTCATTAGTAGTTTGTATTGGTTTATTTACAGATTTGTGAATGAAAATGCAGATTACGTCACTGTAGCCTGAACTAAAGTTTTCATATAATGTTTTCTTGCACCAATAAATGTTCTGCCTTACGATCATCGCGGTCACCCTCTTTTTTTTGGACTGATCATGCTGCCCATCCCCAATTCTGACATTAAAGTGCATGCTGCTTATCTTTGCTGTACATGCATACTCTTTGTTAGTAAGCCTGTAAGTCACAGCTCTATGCAGCATACGAGCGATAGACACATTGGCCATTGGTTCTTTGAAGGTTAATTGGTAGAGGAAATGTTCACTGTATAGATTTTAAGCCTTGCACAGCCCTTCTTGCTTTTATTCCTTTTCCTTTGATTGTTTAAAAATGTACTTACTTTCCCCCTCTTCTTTAGTTAAACATTCGTTTTCCACATAATTAGACCTACAACTTTTAGGGGAACCTCTGTTTTTGCTTAATCAGTAAGACGCATGAACGTAGACTTAATTCAGTGTGTGCTCGAGTCTCGTCAGTAATTGTATGCTGAATTATACCTACTGCTGTTGGCCACATTCCATTCATATTGGTGTGCTTACTTAAGCATAGCCTACAAACAGTATGTTTTCTTCCCCTAAACATTCTAGACTCGGAGGAGGAGGAGGAAGAGGAGGTTGATGATGCAGAAGAAAGGCAGCAGAGCCCCGAGGTACCAGCTGATGATGCTGGAGCATATTATGATGCTCCCGGGAGGTAAAAACTCAAGACTTTCATATGGATTAAAAGCTACGATTTTGTGTTGTGTAAGCAGTGGAATTGCTGTACCTGGATGTTATGATATTGTCTTTTGTCTTTGCTACTAGGACTTGAAATTGTGTGCACACTTTAAGAGTGTTTTTGGTTATGCCATTTGAACACTATCATCCTCTTTTGTCCAGCTCCAATGACCCAGATGAGCAGTTAGAGGAACCGATCGCAGAGGTGGAACCGGAGCCTGAACCTGAGCCAGAACAGGACCCTGAGCCTGAACCCCAGGAGGAAAAGTCTGAACCAGAACTGGAGGAGCAGGCCCCGGAGGAGGAGGTCATGGAGAAGAGCCCAGGTCCTGTGCCTGTCCAGCCAGCTCCTACCACGCAAGAAGAATCTCGGGTAAACCACAACTATCTACTTTTATTTCAGATTTTGAAAACCAATTTCAGTTACAGTAAATTAGCAAATTCTAACCCAGTACTCATGCTTGTACACGACACCAGGTAACCTACTTTTAAGAGGGCATAGAACACTTTTACTTGATGCAAAGATTCAAGAGGAGGCGAAGAGACTTTTTATTCTACTCCTCCACCGTTGTTGGATCTTCATTGTTCATAAACCATGAATACCTCTTCCTGTGATGAGGGGAGAGAAATAAAGGGCCAGAGAAATCCTGCAACATTTTATACAGAGTCTATGAACCTTGCTTATGTTAAGATAACATGTTCCGCATGTAGCCGCAGATTTCTTACCTTAGAATTATCCCCAGCGTCAGACTGTGTCTGAAATTTTTCCGTGAGTCCCCCTGTGCACCGGTTGTTGGCTCCGCTTGCTGGTGTTTTCCACGCAGGAAGTGACATACGCGGTACCTCTAGGCACCACATCAGCGTGCTGACGGCACCTCTTTTCTTTCCGAGCCAGTCCGCGCCAATCTGAAGAAGAGCTACCCCCATGTCACTTTTTGAGTGACTGGGGATTTTTGAGACGGTCTCCTTTTGTGGCAGGGATGTCCACAAGGAAGGCTGGTTTCAAGCCCTGTGGCATTCTCTGGTGCCTCGAGCGTGATTACGACGCCAAGACTTGCCTTGGTTGTGTTGCCAAGCACCCTGAATCCGTGAGGAGAGGTTGCAGAAGCTCCTTGCTGTGCGACGTGCAACACTGCGAAGGTCTCGATCCCCGTCGAAAGGAAGGTCCCAGGATCGGTCGCGGAACCACTCCAAAAGATTGTTGAAGTCGTCTGGACGTTTGGGTAAGTCCCACAAACTGAAAAAGAACAAGAAGTCGTAGAGGCCTTTGACTTCGCCCAGTCAGTCATCCAACGAGACGAGGGAACATCTGCATTCGAGGCCTGGGTCCGCGGTTGAGCATAACCCATATTTGGGCAGCCGTCCCTGCTGGCATGCCCTCTGACCCTGCTTGTTTAGTAGGTGACCCTACTGGGCTTCTGCTAGCTGGTTCACACCCTGCGCCAGTTGGTCCCTTCTGTTCCATGGACGGATACATAGCAGTGTCAGTCGAGACATCTGCACCATTGCTGACGTTCCCTGTGTCCACTAGCGGCACAGTCCGCATACTCACTCATCTCAAACTCTGACACTGAGTCAGATGGGTGTCGTCCGATGCTGGCTGGAAACATTCTCCCAGGCCGGAGCATGTGCCCTAGTCCTATGGGCTAGTACTTGGGGATGATTGGGAGAGGTCACTGGACCCTGATAAATACCAGGACCTAGATGTCGCAGAGAACAACTGGTGTGAGGATCTGGCGGATGCCAGTGATCTGCACATCTGCCAGATACTGGCTTGGTCTCCCCTTCCACCATGGCTACAGAGGAGGGAGCCTCATTCGCAGTGGTGTTGAGGAGGGCGGCCGAGGTCCTGGACCTTCTGTTGCCCTCTGTGGCTGTCAAGACTGTCTTGATGGCGGTGTTTCACCCGTTACCTTCTCTAAACCGCTTTTCCCATTGAATGAAGCCTGCTTGGATGTCTTACTCTGGGCCTAGTCCAAGCCCTGCACAAAGGCACTTGTGAATAGGTCAATTGCCCACCATTCGGCATGCTGCCCTGAAGAGCTTGGCTCTCAAAGCCCCAACTACCAGAGTCAATCCTGGTGCGCTCCCTACCACTCGGCAGGACAGGGAACCCAAGAGGCTGGATACCATGGGAAAGAGGTTTTCTTCCACCAGCCTGGCACTGCGGTTGGTGAACACCACGTCGCTTTTTCCACTCATCTTGGGGCCTGGTTGCGCAGGTGCTGCTTATAGTCTCAGAGGAGGCTCGAGCCCTATTATCCCAAGCTATTGCTGATGGGAGAGACGCAGCCGAGTTCGCAATACGCTGTGAGCCGGATACAGCGACTCACTAGGCAGAGCGATTTCATCGCAGGTGGCGCTTAGGCGACTTAGTCAAAGGGAAATCCCTGGGTGTATATTATGACAAATGCGAATTGCGTTATTCAATTAGATTCTATTCAATCATGCACATTATTCATCTACACCACTCAAGAACAAGGTAAGTAAACCATATAAGTAGAATTAGATTTCCACACTAAAAGTGAACGTTCAAAATCTTTTATTTTTGTTCTAAAACGTGAAGATTCCTCTTCATACAAACATATGTTAAAATGTCAAAGAAAAGTTTTTGAAGAAATACTTAAAACAGCACTTTATAAGTCAAATACCATAAGGTTACATCGACAGTTAATCACAAATCATCACATACTTTAAAAACATCACCATATCACATTCATTGAATTTATATGACAAAAATTGAAGAATAAAAAGAGCAAATAATCAATACAAGTACAAAACAAAATACTATTAAATCCTTTTCACAAAACGCCCTACCACTGTGGCCTTAAGATTCTCCCGCCACTGTTTATCTAGATCCAATGGTCTTTCTTTTATATAGGTGCTGCAGAGAACAGTAACAGTAATATACGGATATCTGTTGCTTCCTTGACCTTATTTGGATTCTAACACTTTTTAAAAAATGCGTCGACGCGTTTCGGTGTTATATCCCTTGATGTTGGAACACCTTCATCAGAACATGCCGTCTCTTTGGGGTCACCGGCTTCTAGACTTATTGTTAAAAATCTCCTGTGGGTGTTATAGGAATCTCCCAGGGAGAGCTGCCGTCGGGGAAACCTCCTCCTGGCGATCACTGCTGTTTAGTGTTTTGATATACCTCGCAGTATACAAGGTCTCTCCCTTGTCTTAGTCTGGTAGGCATGGATCCTCTTCTCTCTTTGGTTTATAAAACTATCTTCATAGAGATTAAAATGTTCTCATGAACGGGCATATGTCTGAAGCTCTTGGCTTGGGAACTGGATATGTTCTGCTCAGAATTTCCGTATCGCCTCTGCCACGTTCTTCTCCTTCTGTCTGGCTTAGGCGACACCTGGTCGAGAACCACTGGCTTTTCAGGGGATGTCCGAGCCTCACTCATGGACATGCCCTTCTACAGCTCCCGTTGCTTCGGAGACAAGGTAGACTTGGCTTTTGAGAGTTTAAAGAACAGCAGGGCTACAGCCAGGTCCTTGGTCCTTTCCATGGCCCCTTTCCCACCTCAGTCTGCTTTTTGCTCCTTTCATGGCCATGAAGGTGTTTGCAGCCGTATCTCTACCCGCCCAGCCGCCATCGTCTGCAGGCGATCCAGCCCTTGTGTAACTGAGGACGCGATACCCACAGACCTAATTGGCCAGGTAGCCAGAGGGTGGGCAAGTCCACCCTCAGACCTCTGCCAGCCGCAGCCTCCAAGCCTCTTTAGTTTGGCCTCCAACTACAATGGTCGTCAGGTGTGAGGTAGGATACGCCATCACCTGCACCACTGTAGGCCAATAACATTCGACCACTGGGTTCTCCATATTGTCCAAAGGAGCAATTACCTCTCCTTTGTGACATTCCCTCCACAGAGGCCACCCACTTGCGACAGGTTGACGGAGCACCACATCTCATAACTCCACCACGAAGTGGCAGCTCTCTTGGCTAAGGAAGCTATAGAGAGGGTTCCGGCATCAGAAGTAGGTAGTAGGTAGTGGGTAGTGGTTATTTCTGCTACTTTCTAGTACCGAAGGACTGATGCCGTTGTCCTATCCTAGACCTGAGCACCCTCGATTCTTTGATTAAAAAAGGAGAAATTAAAGATGCTCCCTCTAATTCGGTCTGCCCTGGACTCAGTAGACTGGATGGTAGTGTTGGACTTGCAGGATACCGGAGGTTCACGGTAGGCCATGAGCATTTTCAGTTTACCATGCTCCTCTTTGGCGTTACAAGCGCCCCTCTGGTGTTCAGCAAGGTAATGCCAGTGGTCGCAACTTATCTATGCGGATCAGGGGTGCCAGACTTATCCGGATCAGGGGTGCCAGACTTATCCTATCTCGACGACTGGCTGTCAAAGGCGGGCTCGCCCCAGGCGGTCGTCTTCCACCTCCAGCTTACAATAGACCCCCTGCACTCACTGGGATCATGCACATTCATAGTGAAGTCACACCTGCTCCCTTTAAGATGCTCCATTTTCAGATGCTCCCTTTCATTGGGGCTATTCTGGCCACAGTGCAGTTTCGGGTTTATAATCCTGAGCGGCAAGTCCAGGAAACTCTGGCTCTGATACTGATGTTTCAGCCTCAATCCTGGATTTCGTTGGGACCGACTCTGAGGCTGATGGGCCACATGGCCTCCTGCATCCTGCTTGTGAGGCATACCTGCTGTCATATGTTGGCTCTGCAGTGTGATATGAAGTTCCAGTGAGTACAGCATCAGGGAAACATCTGAGACATGGTCCAGATCTCGGACGGCACTGCAACGGATCTGCAGTGGTGGCTGATGAACAGCGATTGGGTCAGAGACAGACACCTCTCCCTTCCCCAACCAGATCTGATGTAGTGACGCACGCCACTCCTGGGCTGGGGCGGCCATCTGGGAGAGGTGGAGATCAAAGGACTCTGGTCTCTGGTGGATTCTGGACTCCAATTCAACCTGTTGGAGCTCCAAGCTATCCGGTTTGTATTGAAAGCCTGTCAACCCTCCATCAAGGGAAGGCTAGTACAGGTGTTTATTGACAACAGCACCACCATGTGGTACTGCAGCAAACCGGGTTGAATGGGGTCGTAGACCAACTGTGAAGATACCCTGCGTCTCTGGACGTGGCTGGAACGTCCGGGCATTTCTCTGGTGGTTCAAAATCTGGTGTGCTCTCTGAATTTCAGAACGAACTAACTCATACTCCGATGCCTAGTGGATAACGAGTGGCTTCTCCAACCACAGGTGGTTCATGGCCTCTTTCAACAGTGGGGAGAGCCTTGGTGCGTTCTCGGTGGTGGCGAACAGATTTAACAATGTCATCAATTCTGCATGCTGGAGTTTTCAAGGCGGCTCTTGCTCGGAGGTGCTTTTCATCTTGAGTGGAGCTCCTTCTTCCTGTATGCCTTTCTGCCAGTACCACACCTGCCCAAAGTTCTCAAGAGGATCAGGAACTGCTGGGCTGAAGTCATACTTGTGACTCCGGAGTGGGCTCAGAGTTTGGTATCATGAGCTGTTGAGCAAGTCCATCAGTCTTCAGATCAGGCTGTCCCGTTGTGAGGATCTTCTGTCACAGCAGCAGGGGAGGGCTCTCCACCTGAACCTGTCAACACTCTGCCTTCATGCGTGGAGATTGAACAGCGACTGTTGACAACTTTTGACCTTCTGCCCGAAGACTTTAATGTTATTTTGGCGGCCAGGCAGCCCTCCACCAAGACTGCAAATGCCTGCCTTTGTAGCAAGTTTGTGGCATGGTGTACAGACAACCAGGTTGATCCTTTACCCGCACACCTTTCCCAAGTGCTTTTGTTTATTCTTACCCTGGCCCCGGAGGGCTCTGCATTGGGCACGTTGAATGGTATGTTCGAGGCATATGAGCTGCAGATACACTTTTGCATTAGATCACCACCTGGTGTTGGGCTCGGATGATTGCATGTTCTTGTAGTCTTGGAAGAAGTCTTTTGTAGTCACGAGATAGGTGACTCCTCCCTTGGACGATCGTGCGCATGGGCATCGACTCCATCCTTAGATTGTTTTTTTCCACCACTGGGTTTGGATGAACTTTTTCCGCTCCGCCTCGAATATCGACTAACATCGTTTCGACTCCATCAGCTCAATTCCGGCCAACACCTCATGGAAAGGACGCCATTTAAGAAATGCCCCGAGTGTGGAGCAAAGTTTCCACACAGTGACCACCACGAGGTCTGCAACCTGTGCTTTTTTTTTTGGGGAGTTTTTTTATATAGCGCGAACTAGAACCGAACCGAATCAGTTATCAGAGCGCTTTACATAGCACCAGTTACATTACATGAGGACACACTATCATTTTTTTATTTTTTTATTTTTTTTTAGGCACGGGGAGATTAAGTGATTTGCCCAGAATCACAGGGGGTTATTGGCGTCGTTACCGAGACTCGAACCCAGATCCTCAGGTCCGAGGTCGAGCGCCTTAGCCCAACCCCTCTTATCGCCAGAACACAACGAATCCAGCTGTACAGCCTGCGTGTCCTTTCGATCCACGAAAACCATCCGAGATCGGAGGGCCCGTCGACGCGACATGCAGAGATCCGCTCTGGAACCGGTAGACATCTTCGACGAGGAGGTTCCACTCCTTCCCGCAGAAGATTCCGATCTCCAAATCGTATCAGAGGCAGATGACTTCATACCATCGGGTCAGCGTGTGAGTACTACTGCCCCTGCACCACACACAGCACCCAGATCGAAGGCAAAGGGCAAGACTCCGCGTCCAAGGCCCAGTCGCGACCGAAAAACCACTTCGAAAGCCCCGCCATCGAGCCCGGCTCCGAAGAAAGCAGTTACGCCTTCCGGTAGCTCTTTACCAAGCAAGCCGCATGTGCCGATCCCAACAGCTCCCTCGGCACCGAAACCGAAAGAAGTCTCGGCTCCAAGACCGACTTCGAAAGACAAAGGTGTGAAGCCAGCGTCCGACGCCTCGAAGCCGACGAGACCAGCTTCCACTTCAAAGACATCGTCTTCGGTACCGAAACCAACAAGGCCCTCGAAACAACCTACGACACCGAAACAACACCTTCGGTGATGAAAACTACGCCAAAGGACAATGTAACACCTCCTAAGGCGAAAGATCAGCAGCAACCTCGTCCGGAACCGAAAAAATCGGCGCCAACAAAGGTTCCACAAGGAGAAGAACTTTTCCAACGAGATGCTCTGCGAAAGAAGATCTACATTTACTCCAAAACAGGTGCTGTATCCACTATACCACACAAGAGGAAGGCAGATACAACACACACACCTGTAGTACTTGCCAAGAAGGAGTACTCTGCCACATCTCCTATGCACCTTTCTTCTCCTATACTTCCTTCTCCTTCATCCCCTGTTCCTCTTAACATTTCACTACAGATTTCTCCTCCACCTTCTCCTACTCTGTTTTCACACTCACCTCAAAACGATGAGGAGTATAGCCTAGGGAGAGTGATAGACCCAGATGAGCATTTCCCATACCCTTTAGATGATCCAGACTGGGAGTACCCAAACCCAAGGGATGTACCTGATATTCCTGACCCACAGTCATACCCATCAAAACCTTCTCCCCAGAAGATAACATTGTTTTTGGGCACCTATTGAACAGAGCTGCCATTTACCATGGGGTCACTATGCACTCTGAGGCAGAGGATTTTCTATCAGACACATTTGAACAATCGCAAAGGTCTGTTCAAATTCTTCCTATGATTAAAGGGGTCATCAAACATGCTCCAGAGGTATTTAAAGACCCTGTACGTACTAGGATCCTAAACCCTAGAATTGAGAAAAAATATAGGCCTGCACCTGCCGATCCAGCCTACATTAAAGGAGAACTACCATTTAGATTTACTAGTTATATCAAATGCTAGGAAAAGGGCAAACTCACAAACTTTAGGTGAAGCACCACCACCTGACAAAGAATCTAAAGTCATAGATGCCTCAGGCAAAAGAACAGTGGCGCAAGCTACTAACATATGGCGTATAGCTAACACACAAGCCCTCCTTTCAAGATATGACAGGGCTCATTATGATCAGTTAGAGAAACTATTAGTACATCTACCTGACCAATATAAAACACAGGCAAACGACCTTATACAAGAAGGCAAGCTAATTTCCAATGCCTCAATCAAGTGTGCACTTGATGTGGCAGACACTGCGTCTAGAGCTGTGAACACTAGTGTTCTACTTAGAAGACATGTGTGGCTACGCATTTCAGGATTTAAACAGGAAGTGCAAACTACCATTTTAAATCAACCATTTAATAAAAATCGATTGTTTAGACCAGAGGTAGACACAGCACTTGAAAAGATGAAGAAGGATACAGAGACTGCCAAATCTATGGGCGCTTTACAGTCCACACAAGCTAAAAGTTCCTTTTGTCGCTCCTTCTACAGAGGAGGCTCCAAACAGACTGGAGCAGACAATACAACTTCCTTCAAATCTAACACACAAACATCCTCTAACAAAGGTTATTTTAGAGGAGGATATAAAGGAAACCACAACAAAGGAAGAGGTCTGGCCAACAACTAACATCGAACCTCTTCCACCACAAAACAGTGACTTTCCTCTGCTTCCCCAACAGCATTCCACTCCTGTGGGGGTCAGATTAACACAGTTCCTACCTGTCTGGAATTCCATTACAACAGACAAGTGGGTAAGTCAAATTATCCAGTATGGCTACTGCCTCGAACTTACAGCAACCCCTCCATACATACCACCCAAGCAGCGTCCAATGTCTGCAGAACATCTTACTCTGCTCAAACAAGAATTCCTGTCACTTCTTCAAAAGGACGCAATAGAAATAGTTCCTTTACAACATCCAAAGAACAGGGGTTTACTCGCTGTATTTTCTAATATCCAAGAAGGTTGGGACACTAAGACCAATTCTCGACCTCAGGGCCCTCAATCATTACATACAATCAGATCATTTTCATATGATCACTTTACAACAAGTGCTTCCACTGCTGCCACAAGGCGATTTCCTTACAACACTAGATTTAAAGGACGCCTACTTCTACATTCCGATACATCCTGCTCACATGAAGTGTCTAAGGTTTGTACTGGAAGGACAACATTATCAATTCAAAGTCCTTCCATTCGGAGTTACAACAGCACCAAGAGTATTCACAAAGTGCCTACCAGTAGTAGCAGCACATCTCGGGAGACAACAAATACATGTCTTCCCTTATCTAGACGATTGGCTCATAAAAGCCAAGTCATTCAATCAGTGTGTTCAACACACACATCAGACAATTCAAACATTGCACGACTTAGGGTTTACAATAAACTACACCAAGTCGCACCTGCAACCCTCTCATACACATCAGTATCTTGGGGCTACAATAAACCCGTCAACAGCTCTAGCGTATCTCAGTCCAGCAAGGATACAGAGCATTCAGGCCTTAGTTACAAGCTTCCAACATCAACACTCTCTCCAAGCCAGAGTGTTCATGAGACTAATAGGCATGATGGCATCTTGCATCTTCATAGTACCATATGCAAGACTGCAGATGCGTCCGTTACAGCAATGTCTAGCACAACAGTGGAACCATGCTCAAGGGCAACTAACAGACCTGGTGTTGGTAGACAGCCGCACACATCGCTCTCTGCAGTGGTGGAACACCAAAAATTTGACAAAGGGACGGCCGTTCCTCGAACCTGTTCCGCAAATAGTGCTCACAGCAGATGGATCTCTCACAGGATGGGGAGCCCATCTCCTACATCATACAACTCAAGGACAATGGAACATTCAACAGAAATTGTTCCATATCAAGCATCTAGAGCTGCTAGCAATATTCTTAGCACTCAAAACAGTACAAGTACAAAACAAAGCTGTATTAATCCGGACGGACATCATGACAGCTATGTATTATATACAAAAACAGGGGGGGACACACTCTACAACTGTGCCGGCTTGCACAGAGCATTTGGAGATGGGCCATTCCACAAAATATATATCTGGTAGCAGAGCACCTTCCAGGAGTTCACAATCAGATAGCAGATCTGTTGAGTCTGCAGACACAACACATTCACAAATGGGAACTGTGAGAGTGCCATCTTTCTTGCCTTGGTATGCCCCCACTTTTTTTTGAACTGCTGATATACTTTGACTGAGTGTGCCCTCGGTCCCTGCCAATCAGGTACCCAGGGCCTGTGTTCCCTCCCTACAAAGAAAAGCTATGCTGAAACAAAATACCCAATTGGCGTCTCTGGCCCCTGTCAGCCCCTAGTAAATGGTACCCAGGGCATGGTGACCAGAGAAGACCCCTGAGGGCTGCAGCACTTATTGTGCCACCCTCAGGGGCCCTGTACCGTGGCTCCCACACACTGCCCTTGCAGGCTGAGTGCCTAAGTACAAAACTAAAGCAAGAGTCGACATGGCACACATCCCTGTGTGCCATGCCCACAGAACCCACTGCCCTGGCATACTTCAGTCACCCCTCTAGCTGGGTGCCCTATGCCAGAGGTGAGGGCCCAGGTGCATGAGCCTGTGCCCCTACAGTACCCAGGGACATTCCTGGGCACTGTAAGTGCAGTGTTGCCATGTAAGAGTATATGGTGCTGGGAGGTTGTCCTTCACGAACTCCACAGCTCCATAATGGCTTCACTGAAGACTGATAAGTTTGGTACCAAACTTCTCAGCACATTAAACCCGCACTGATGCCAGTGTGGGATTTAATGTAAAATGCACGAGAGGGTATTTTAGAGATGCCCTCCAAAAACCCTAACCTACAATCCACGTCTGGGCTGAGTGGCTGCAGAGGCTGCCACACAGCAGACATGTTGCTGGACCCCTGCTCTCCTGGGTCTGCAACAAAGCACATCCTGGGCGAGGTGCTATGTCTCCTCCCCCAGGATGGACAGGGGAAGCTTCAAAGGCATACCGCCTCTGAGAGCTTCTCCAGACCATTTGCTGTACCCAGCAACCAGCCCCCCACAAGTCCTACCCCCACTCTGCCGGGAAGACTGGCGGGAAAAACTAAGTCAGGAAGGAGGGTGTGCCAACCTGTGCCTACTCCACCCCTCAGGTGGAGGAGGCGAGGTGAAGCACGACCCCGGGCTCTGGCCATCTTGTAGATGGGGAGTCATGCCCAATCCCAGCTAGGCTCCTGCTCCCCTCCCACAGGAGAGGAGCAGGCTAAGGGGTGTACTCACCCCAGGACAGGGACCCATTGGTCCCTGCCCTTGCCCTACCTGTAACGCCCCTAAATTTAGTATTTAGGGGCTCCCTGAACCTTCCTACCTCAGATCCCGATATCAAAAAGAAGAAAGAAGATCAAGAAGACCCGCTGTGCAGCTGCTAACAGGACAACTGACTTGGCCCCAGCCCTACTGGCCTGTTGATCCTGGAACCTGCTCCTGCCTAAACCTGGCGACCTCCGCAGACAGCAACCTTGGGACACCCAGAGGACCTGCCTGCCTTGACCCTCTCGACGATTGGGACTCCCCATCAGCAGAGTCTCTGCTGCAACAACCCACCTGGTGCCCACCAGGAAGCACCGGACCAGCCCACTCTGCACCAGCCGAGGCCGGGCCAACCCGAAACAAGACCACGAGGACGTCCCCCCGGTGACTGGGACCCGAAGTCCAGTGCCCAAAGACCCTCCTCGACGAACCAGCCGACGCCTGCAGACTCAGACTAGCCAGCAGCCACTAACCAAAGGCCCTCTTTCCCTCATTGGATAACATTGGGCCTACTTACCTCTGCACCCGGCCGCCCCTTCACTGCTGGGACTGAACGAACTGTACTCACCTGACCCTGGGGGACCGCTGAGTCTATGCCCGAACCCTAACTTCACCAACCAAGTACTCACCTGGAAACCGGTAATTCACTTACCTGCCATTGGATAGCCTTGACCCATTTTTGACTCTAACATTTTCTAAGTGTGAAGTTTTGAAAACTGAAAATATTCCTATAAAATACGCCAAAGTCTGAATTCGAAAAGACTCACCTGCGATCAGGAGAGAAGCCAGTACTGTACCTTTCAGCCCAGTACTGAACCACAAAAGTTATCCCTAGCAGGTTTACTAGTAACCTGTATTTTCTCCATAGAAACCCATTGTCTGCTTTTCTATGAAATTTCTATGAAGTGAAAACTGCAAACATTCTTTAAAAATCGTACAAAATACTGAAACGCAATTACCTACCTGTTTTGAGTTAGGCCCCTAGTGCTGGCCCTAGGCGACTAGTGCTGGGTTACAAAAGTAACGTGATCGTACTTTACCTGTAACCTGAATTTCCTCCCATTGAATAACATTGTGAGAATCACCTCAAAGTTTCTAAGTGTGAACTTTTAAAACCGCTTCATATTCAGGAAAAATCATCACTGTAACTAAAACGTTTTTGCTAATCTGGCTTCAGTTTAGACCCCAGGACTGAATCCAAGATCTAGTCCTGGAACTACCAAAGTAATCCATAAAGTAATCAACTGTACTTTCCTATGAAAACCCATTGAGCTCTATGCTAGAGTGTGTTTCAGAACTGTATTGCTTATTAGCTTACCTGTGATTATTGTGTATAAACTTATTGCTCCTCTGCAAAGTATTAAAATGAGAGTACTCGTAATGTGACAAGTATATTTGTATAACTGTTGGTTACGTGGCTATGGAGGAGGGGGCTGCTTACACTTTGGTGTTGACTAGGGCAGCCAAGGCCTTGGCTCTTGAGCTCCCAGTCGCAGCCGTGAGAACTAATCTCCTCACTGAGGTGCTCAAACCGCAGGCTAGCTCCTCGGAGCCTCTCCTGCTGTTCAACGAAGCCCTCACTGACGTTCTGTTGGGCACCTGGTCCCAGCCCTCGATGGGCCTCCCTGTAGATCGGAACGTGGCCCGACGACACCGCCCGCCTCCGGGCGACCCCAGTTTCCTGTCCGTTCACCCCATCCCTGAGAGCCTGGTGATCCAGGCCTCAACCTCCCAGACCGCATTCCCGACCGCCCCTCCGGATCGGGAATACAAAAGGTACGATCAGTTCGGCAAGAAACTGTTCTACTCACTGAGTTTGGAGTTGCAGTCTGTCAACACCGCCTGCCTTTTGGGCCGTTACACTCACTCTCTGTGGGATACGGTTGCGGAAGTGCTGCCGCAGTGCCTGGCGTAGGTCCAGGCAAAGCTTACCCAAGCCCTTGCAGAGGGAAGGGATGCAGCACGCTATTCCGTTCGGTGTGGACTGGATAACACGGACTCGCTAGGCAGGGCGATTGCAACGACGGTGGCGGTTCGCCGCCACGCCCGGCTGCGGTCCGCCAACTTTTCGGGCGATGTCCAAGCCTCCCTTATGGACATGCTGTTTGATGGCCGTCGCCTCTTTAACGACAAGGCAGACAGTGCGCTGGGGCATTTGCAGGACTCCAGAGCTACGGCCAAGTCCTTGGGCCTCGGTCAACGCCAGCGAACTTCCGCCTTTTGTCCCTTTCGTGACCAAGGAAGGGGAGCCCCCTCACGTCCAGCTAGCCACAGGCCGCAGAACCAACCACAACGCGGTCGCGGACGTGGTAACCGCTGTGGCGGTGCTGGGGGACACCGGCAAGGTCAGTCCACACCCGCCCCCGCAGCATCTGCCTCAAAATCCTCCTAGTCCAAATATTCACTCCCATTCGACTGACGCTCCATCACATCGGACAGCTGGGTGCTGCAAATTGTCTGAAGGGGCTACTCCCTCCCCTTCGAGGCGACCCCTCCAGCCATGCCACTGCAGTACCACCGCATGTCGGGGGATCACTTGCGACTTCTCCAGGAGGATGTTACGGCCCTCTTGGCCAAGGGGGCCGTCGAGCGCGTTCCTGGGCCAGAAGTAGGACGTGGTTGCTATTCCCACTACTTTCTGGTACCCAAGAAGGGCAAAGGAGGCCTACGCCCTATCTTGGACCAACGGAGCGTCAACGGCTTCCTCCGGAAGAAGAAGTTCAAGATGCTGACTTTGTCTCAGGTCCTAGCTGCCCTGGACCCAGAAGAAAGGATGGTAGCGTTGAACTTGCAGGACGCATATTTCCACATCCCCGTCCTGCCGGCCTTACCTGTAGGCCACGAGCACTTTCAGTTTACTGTGCTCCCCTTCGGCATTACCAGCGCCCCACGGGTGTTCACGAAAGTGATGACGGTGGTCGCAGCTCATCTGAGCAGATTAAGGGTTTCAGTCTTCCCCTATCTCGACGATTGGTTGTTGAAGGCGGGCTCGCCCCAGACATTCGTCTCCCACCTCCAGACTACGGCCGACCTCCTGCACTCGCTGGGGTTCTCCATCAACGTGCCAAAGTCACACCTGTGCCCCTCTCAAAAGCTCCTTTTCATTGGAGCGGTACTGGACTCAGCGCAGTTTCAGGTTTATAACCCCCCCCCTCTTGGGGCTGATGGCCTCCTGCATCCTTCTGGTGCATCACACCAGGTGACGGATGCGGGCTCTGCAGTGGGACCTGAAGTTTCAGTGGGCACAGCATCAGGTCAATCTGTCTGACCACGTCCGGATCTCGGAGGGCACTGCAAGATAGTTGCAGTGGTGGCTCACGAACCGCAATTGGGTCAGCGGCAGATCTCTCTCCCTACCCCAACCGGAGCACGTAGTGGTGACTGATGCGTCCCTCCTGGGATGGGGGCGGCACATGGGGGAGGGAGATCAGAGGCCTCTGGTCTCCGGCAGAGTCCCAACTCCACATCAACCTTCTGGAGCTGCGGGCGATCCGGCTTGCATTGAAGACATTCCTTCCCTCTGTCCGGGGAAGTGTAGTGCAGGTGTTCAGACAACACCACCGCCATGTGGTACTGCACCAAACAAGGCTGGGTGGGGTCGTGGACCCTTTGTCAGGAGGCTCTGCGCCTCTGGACATGGCTGGAACACCAGGGCATCACCCTGGTGGTTCAACACCTGGCAGGTTCCCTGAACGCCAGGGCAGACTAACTCAGCCGCCGGTGCATGATGGATCACGAACACACAAAGTCATCAGTTCTGCGCGTTGGAATTTCCAAGGCGGCACTCGCTCGGAGATGCTTTTCGACGCGAATGGAGCTGCAGTTTGTTGTACGCCTTTCCGCCTATACCACTTCTGCCCAGAGTGCTGAAGAAGATCAGGCGCGACCGGGCCCAAGTCATCCTTGTGGCTCCAGACTGGGCACAGAGGTTTTGGTATCCCGAGCTACTCAGCATGTCAGTCGATCCACCGACTCGTCTGCCTCTTCAGGAGGACCTTCTGTCGCAGCAGCAGGGGACAGTCCTCCACCCGAACCTGTGCAGCCTCCACCTCCATGTGTGGAGATTGAGCGGCGGCAGTTGAGGCCTTTTGACTTGCCTCCTGAAATCTGTGATGAGATTCTGGCAGCCATGCGTCCCTCCACAAAATCGGTATACGTCTTCAGGTGGAACAAATTTGTGGCATGGTGCACAGCAAAGGCTGTGGATCCTCTCTCTGCCCCCCTTTCAAAGAGTTCTTTCTCTTGCCCAGCAGGGTTCTGCTCTGGGCACTCTTAAGGACTACCTCTCTGCCATTTCTGTCTTCTTGAGGCTTCCTGATCAGCCTTCTCTTTTCAAGTCCCCTGTTGTAAATAGATTGAAGAGCATCACGCACGTTTCCTCCTGTTCCTTTCGTGATGCCTAAGTGAGACTTGAACCGTGTTCTTACCGGTCTGTGCGCTCCTTTTGAGCCACTTCACAATTGCCCTGTTCGTCTTCTGACTCTTAAGACTGCATTCCTGGTTGCCATCACCACTGCCAGGAGAGTGAGTGAGCTCCAGGCTCTATCTTGTAAGCCTCCTTTCCTTTCTATCCATCCGGGCAAAGTGGTTTTAAGAACGCGTCCTTCTTTCCTGCCCAAGGTGGTTACGGCCTTTCACATCGGGCAGTCCATCACCTTGTCCACCTTCTTTCCGCCTCCGCATCCCTCGGAAGAGGATGAGAGGCTCCACCGCCTAGACCCAAAATGTGCGCTCTTCTACCTTGATCGCTCACGCCAGTTCCGGGTGGATAAACCGCTCTTTGTTGGTTACGTGGGCGCGAAGAAGGGACGGGTGGTGCTCAAACGGACCATCTCTTGGTGGGTCGTGTGGTGCATCAAGGTCTGTTACTCCTTGGCTAGAAAGGAGCCCCCTGTTGGGCTGAGGGCCCATTCCACTCTGGCCACGGCGGCTACTACTGCCCTGGGTCGGGGATTCCCCTTGCAGGACATCTGTCAAGCAGCTACGTGGGCCTCGCTGCATACGTTTGCTAGACACTACTGCCTGGACAGCCAAGTCCGGAGAGATTGCTTTTTCGGCCGTTCCGTTCTCCAGGACGTTCCGGTGTGATCTTGGTTCACAGCCCCACCACCGGGGTTGGTATTGCTGGGGTATCTATTCTAAGGTAAGGAATCTAACACTAACCTGTTTCTTTCAGATGCACAAGTTACTTACCTTTGGTAACGATATATCTTTAAGAAACCGTAGTTAGCGTTAGATTCCTTACCGCCCCACCCATCCTCCCCGTTCTGCGAATCGATATCTAGGGTTAAGGTCATCCCTTTCAGGGCCCTAGTTTTATGGCACCTGTGTCGGTCTCTGTCATGGTTCTGCGTTTCTGGCACGGAAAGCTATGTACAAGAACTGACGTCCGCACGAGAGGGCGGCGTCTAAGTACTCCAACGTCATCCCGGCGACCACGATACCGACGACTGACGCGGAGCCGCAGACGACACCTACCGACGTGCAGGGGTACTGCTAGGCAAAACTTTCCGGATCCAGTCTGACACCTGGGGATATTCTAAGGTAAGGAATATAACACTAACTACTGTTTCTTACAGATATATCGTTATCGAAAGTAAGTAACTTGTGCGCCAGGAAGTGCTCCTATTCAACTCCATAAATGTACAACTCATGGAAAGTACATAGCCTACCCAGTCTGTATAGGTCATCCAACTGCAACACCCCTGCGTCTGCCCGTTGCCTTCTATATGTTCCAGCAACCTCCCTCAAAAGCTGTAGTGGTAACTGTGGAGCATAAGGCAGGTGGTTTCCTTTCACAGTCGCAAATCTAGGCCAACATGCCAAAGCCGGTGCAGCAAACTTGCTTAGACCTGGCACCAGTTGTATCGTGGACATGAACTACTCCAATATTAACCTATCCTGCTCATAAGTCAAGGCTCTCCAGCTACTCGCATTGCTTAATCACTGCATGGGCCATTTCAGTTGTGCAACCGCATAATACTATTAAAAATGTGATGCTCCCAAGCTACCCTCTGAAAGGGAGACCTGTACTTTACCTAGTGCTTCACTTTTCCACCCGTGACCCCATATTAAATCGGAATTTTTCGTGCAATTCCATAAAATAAATCTCTGGCTGACCGCCTGGATGGCTGAAGTTACATCTAACAACCTTGGAAAGATCAGCATTTTGGCAATCACCACTTGATCAATGGAAGGCAGGTCCAGAAGGGAAGTTGGTGACCATTCACAACCAGGATCTTGCCCAAGTTAACTTTCACCATGTCATCTTTCGAATGATCTGCAAAACTAAATATTTCAAGGTGTTGCCATCCATGGCAGGCACGTGCTTGATTTGCCCAACTGTATTTGATTGACCATGTGAATTGAGAGGGAACAAACCGGATTTGATCCAATTTATCCTGAGGCGTGAAACCTTCCTAAACTAATTCATTAGTTCCATCAGAATAGGGAGTGACTCAGTTGTCCTCCGGAAGTAGATCAGCACTTCATCCTTGTACATTGATACTACGTGTCAAAAGCCCATCAGTCATAAGCCTCAATCCTCTGATCTTCATCTTAAGACACACAAGTGGTTCCATCCCCATGGCAAAAATGATAGGGAACAAAGGGCAGCTATGCTACATCTCTCTGCCCACCATAAAGGGGTCTGAGATCTGTCCAGTTCGTATACTAGCCATCCAGTTTGAGTACAGTACCCCATTCAGCTGAGGAGCTAAGGGCTCAGCCCCATCTACCTGAGGACAATGAAAAATAAGACCATATAAGCATATCAAAGTCCTTTTCAATATCAAATGAGACTGCCACCCATGGTTCTGCAACTCCGTCCGCCCCATCTGTAAGGTCACACAACCACCTAAGATTAAGAAAGGTTAGTTGTAGTCCCAATAGTGCTGTTTTGATCAGGGTGTATCAGTCCCTGCATAATGGACAGCAAACTGTTGGCCAGAATAGGACTCAAGATTTTTTTATTCCTGACTCAGCATTGAGAGGGGTTACATGAACGCACGTCTGATTAATCCCTGCCTTGCTTGGAAAGGACAACGAGTGCCTCCCTCATCAATGCTGGTAGCTTGCCCTATACATGGTCTTGTATCAGGGGGTGCTAGAGTGGTAACATAGGTAGCATAGAACTCAGTGGGTTGGATGATCACAACTGGGGGTTTACTGCACATCATCTATTTTATGACTGACCGGCCCTCCTTTATCTGAATATAAACCTCTAGGTCCTGACACTGAAGTGGATACATTGGGGAACTGAGAGGCTCAATGCAATAAGCTTGTAGTACATTAGAAACAGCCCCAGCATCCTATAAGAACTTGTAATATCATGCAAATGCATCATTATACCCCATGTGGGAATTGAGCAGTGCACCATCAGTGGTTTTGATCGCACCTATTGGTGTTTTGAGAACACGTTCATGCAGAAGCCAGGCCAGCATCCTGCCTGATTTATCCCAGTCTGCATGCTTCCTGCCTACATACTCCAGTGATCTACTAGTTCAGAATGCTCCTCCTCAGTGCTCTGAGGCGAAGCCCTCTATCAGGCAGGATAGCATACGTCTCAAGCGGGCTTGAAACTGTCAGTGAATGACCATCTTAAAGGTGTCCTATTCCACGGTACCATATATAGCCATATGCCATTATGTGTCACTATGGCTTCCTGAAATGGGGTATTTAATTACGCCTTAGCCCGCAATTATCCAATAGTGGCACAGGATCTGCCCCCTTCCCCAATGTATGCTCAGTTCGAAGCAGATTGTGATCTGAGAGCTCGTCCAGATATTCAGCACCTGCCACCTTCATCCAAATTGCATCATTACAGAAGAATAAGTCCATTCTAGAATGCAGACAGTCATTTAGGGAATGAAAAGAGCACTCACTAGTGTATGGATGTTAGGCACCACACCTCTTGTAGTTTCCTATACTCTGCCCACTTTTGGAAATGGAGCTTCAGTTTAACCTCTGCAGTACCAAGGTGGGGTGATCTGAAAAGGTCCTAGTCTGTATTGCACATACAATAAAAGTCACCCCTTCCAAACAGGTATTGTCTTGCCAATCTCGTATGTCCAAATGATGAAGGTTCCCCATCCAATAACCCCTCAACCACTACATACCTGCCTCTGGGTCAATACTGGTGTTTTACTGCAAAAGGAACCCCAATAGCAATCCACACCAGATCGCCCTTGCAAAACAAAGTACCATACTTTGCCAAATCTCTTGCTTAGCCATCTTCTGAAGCTCCAGCCCTGTAAGGTGCGTCTCCTGAAGGCAGGCCAGATGTATATAGTTTATGTATGTGAACACCCTATGTCTCTTCATTGGAATGACTGTAGCTCAGATAGTCCATGTTAATGTTATATGCTGTGAGCGTGTGAGAGAAAGTGGCTCTATATGTACTGGACCAAAGTAAGCTTCTGTGTGTAGAAGCCACCAGCCCCAGAGGTATAACAGAGGTTAAAGTCAGAACTGACCTTACTCTCAAAAGTGGTAGCTTGGTCGAGCAGAAAGGCAGTACCAGAGGACAGTGTAAAGCATTTGTTGTACACACTCAGTCAGCAAAAGGTTTTACACACTCAAGGACTGAACTCCAGGCCAATTGTTTTTATATCAAAAGATATAGTTGCCTTATTTTTAAAACCAACAGGTATCAAAATCTACTTTCCTCAGTGATGAGTAATCTCAGGTTATTGCTTTGCTGAAATGCAAGGACTTAAACACAATAGGTACAGGGGTTGCAATAGGCAACACAGTTCTACACACAATTTAGCATTGAGCTCAATGGGTTTTTCTACACAATTACAGTTGATTACTTTGTAGATTACTTTTGTAAGTCCAAGACTGGACCCTAGATTCAGTCCTGGGGTCTAAGCTGGAAACAGTTTAGTGAAAACGTTTTGGTTATTGCAATGATTTTAAGGAATTAAAAGGTATTTTAAAAGTTCACATTTAGTCAAGTCAAGTAATAATTTATATAGCGCACTACATACCCAGAGGGTCTCAAGGCGCTTGAGGAAGGGGGGGTTTACTTATCGAATATCCAGGTTTTAAGCATTTTTCTGAAGGTTAGGTGGTTTTGAGTGAGGCGGAGGTGGGTGGGAAGGGAATTCCAGGTTTTGGCCGCTAGGTAGGAGAAGGATCTTCCCCCCATGGTGGTTTTGTGGATGCGCGGGACGGCGGCGAGGGATTGGTTGGACGACCGTAGCTGGCGGGTGGGGGTGTAAAAGGAAAGGCGCTTGTTGAGGCAATCCGGTCCAAGTTCGTAGAGGGCTTTGTGTGCGTGGGTTAGGAGACGGAACGATATCCTTTTGTTGACGGGGAGCCAGTGCAGGTCTTTCAGGTGACCGGAGATGTGGTCTTTGCGAGGGATGTCTAGTATGAGTCTGGCTGAAGCATTTTGGATGCGTTGGAGTTTTTTCTGCAGTTTTGCGGTGGTACCGGCGTAAAGGGTGTTTCCGTAGTCTAGACGGCTAGTAATCAGTGCGTGGGTGACGGTTTTTCTTGTTTCGGTGGGGATCCAGCGAAATGTTTTTTTGAGCATGCGTAGGATGTTGAAGCATGATGATGAGACGGCATTTACTTGTCTGGTCATCGAGAGTGAGGAGTCCAGGATGATGCCCAGGTTCCGTGCGTGGTCAGTCGGTATGGGGGCTTTTCCTAGTGCCGTTGGCCACCACGAGTCGTCCCAGGCTGCAGGGGATGCACCTAAGATGAGGACTTCCGTTTTGTCCGAGTTCAGTTTCAGACGGCTGAGCTTCATCCATTCGGCTACTTCTTTCATACCTTCATGTAGGTTGGTTTTGGCGGTGTTTGGGTCTTTGGTGAGTGAGAGGATCAGCTGGGTGTCAGCGTAGGAGATGAGGTTGAGGTTGTGTTGACGTGCAATGGTTGCGAGCGGGCTCATGTAAACGTTGAAAAGGGTGGGGCTGAGTGATGATCCTTGCGGGACGCCGCATATGACTTCGGAGGCCTCTGACTTAAGAGGGGGGAGGCGGACTTTCTGAGTTCTTCCCGCGAGGAACGAGATGATCCAGTCCAATGCTTTTCCTTGAATTCCGATGTTTCTGAGGCGTTGTATCAGGGTGCTATGGCAGACTGTGTCGAAGGCTGCAGAGAGGTCAAGGAGGATGAGGGCGACTGTCTCCGTTGTCCAGTAGAGTTCGGATGTCGTCTGTTGCTGCGATGAGGGCGGTCTCGATGCTGTGTTTGGCTCGGAATCCAGACTGTGAGGCGTCGAGTGATTTGTTGGTTTCGAGGAATGCGGCGAGCTGATTGTTGACGGCTTTCTCAATTACTTTGGCAGGGAATGGGAGGAGCGAGACGGGGCGGTAATTTTTGAGTTCGGTGGGGTCAGCTGTGGGTTTCTTCAGAAGGGCGCGGAGTTCGGCGTGTTTCCAGCTTTCTGGGAATGTGGCGGAGTTGAGGGAGCAGTTGATGACGTCTCGGAGATGGGGTGCGATAATGGAGTTTGCTTTGTTGAATATGTGATGGGGGCATGGGTCTGTAGGGGATCCTGAGTGGATGGAGTTCATCAGGCGAATGGTGTCTTCTGTGGTGATTGGGTTCCAGTCAGAAAGGTTATTCGGAGGAGGTACAGGTTCGGAGGTGAGAGGGGTGGGCTGGTTTAAGGGTTGGTTGTCGAAGCTGTTATGAATGTCGGCGATTTTGTCATGGAAGAATGATGCGAGGGAGTCGCAGAGGACTTGAGAGGGGGTGATGTCGTTGGAGCAGGCGGTAGGATTGGTGAATTCTTTGATGAATTTGAAAAGTTCCTTGCTGTTGCGAGCATTGTTGTCTAGTCGGTCTTTGAGTGTTGATTTCTTGGCTGTTCGGATTAGTTGGTGGTGTTTGCGGGTGGCGTTTTTGAAGGCGGTTAGAGTGGTCGTGTTAGGGTCTTTTTTCCAAATTTTTTCAAGAGAGCGACAGAGCTTCTTGGATTTCTTAAGGTCATCGTTAAACCAGGGGGCGTACTTGCTTCCTTGTTTGATTTGATGTTTTTTCAGGGGTGCTAGTTTGTCGGCTGTTTGGGTTAGCCATTGTGTGAGGTTGATAGCGGCTTGGTTAGGGTTCGTTGAGTGGACAGGGGTTTTTTGAAGAAGCGATGAGGAGATCTGGTCGATGGTGATTTTGTTCCAATTTCTTCGCAAAGTTGGTTTGGGGTGGTTGTGGGTCGTGTTCTTGTTGTAAGTGAAGTGGATGCAACTGTGGTCCGTCCAGTGGAGGGTTGTGGTGTGAGTGAAGGAGATATGCTTGCTGGAAGTGAAGATAGGGTCGAGAGTGTGTCCTGCGTAATGTGTGGGGGTGTTGACAAGTTGTTTGAGTCCGAGATTGGCGAGATTATCCAGAAGGGTGGTAGTGTTACTGTTGTTGCTCTTTTCCAGATGGAAATTGAGGTCTCCCAGTAGAATGTATTCTTCCGAGGGGGAGGGCGTGTGGGGTGATGAAGTCCGTGATGTCTTTGCTGAATTTAGTACGGGATCCAGGTGGCCTGTAGAGGAGGGTGCCTCTGAGTGTGGTTTTGGGGTCGGTGTGGATCTGAAAGTGGAGGTGTTCGGCAAAGGCGAGGTTGTCTTCAGAGCTGGTTGTGACGCGGATGGTGTTCTTGTGGACGATGGCGATGCCTCCTCCTGTTTGGATGGTGCGGTCTTTACGGATGATCTTGTAGCCGTCCGGGATGGCTATGTTGATGTCTGGAGCTGAGGAGGCGTTCATCCAGGTTTCTGTTAGGAAGGCGATGTCCGGAGAAGTGGAGTCGAGAAGATTCCAAAGGTCGATGGCGTGTTTGTGCACCGAGCGGGTGTTGAGAAGGATGCAGTTAAGGTGGTTGGTGTTGGATATCTGTTTGGTGTTAGAGGGTTTGGTGTGAGTCTTGATGCAGGAAAATTTGCAGGAGTGGCAGGTGAAGGGTCCATGGGTGTGTCCTGGAGCTGCTTGGGCGCAGTTAGGGAGTCGGCCGGGATTCAGTGATAGGAGGGTGGAGACGTCATAAGTAATGCGGGAGGGGTGGGTACTGCGGGGGCCAGGGGGTCTGGCGCTGGGCGCGGTCCAGGCGCGGACGGGTGTAGACGGGCTTACCTTTGGCGCACCTTCGGCGCGGCCGCTGCGCGTTGGGACATCTGTCATAAATGGATAGTGGTGGGGGCGGAGCGTGGGAGGGGCAGCTGGGAGGCGGGAGCGAGGTGGAGGAAGGGCCAGGGACCACAAACAAAATGGCAGCAACAACAACAAACGCTGCTTGGGGCACAGGCAGTGGGAGTAATGGGGCGCTAAGAGGGCTATGACTAGTCAGGGTAGTGCAGCAATTGAGGCGGGTTAGAAGCGCAGGCTCAGAGCGCTGTGAAAATGTGCAGGTATCCTACAACACGCACACAGTCAAGTAAATGTCCAGTAGTGCGCGCTAGCGCTACAAGATAACAATCAGAGGTCAAGCGTTGCGAAAATAATAAGGAAAGTGCAGTAAAGCGCTACTATGTATATATCCAATGCCGAGTTAAGCGCTACAAGACCGCGGGTATTAGGAGAGGAGCTAAACAAATGTCCACAAGTGCGCGCTAGTGAAAGAAAATGCCAATTAGAGTTGGGCGCTACGATATTAAAAGGGAGTATGCAGACAAGCGCTACGTTCTAATATCCAAAGCAGAGTAAAGTCAAGCGTTACGATACCACCAATTTCAGGGGAGGAGGAGGCGAGGGGAGCGACCGTTCGTGTCCAGGACAGGAGGGTCACAGCTCTACGTTCGTGCGAGGACGGCCTGTAGCTCTAGTGGGTGGGAGGGGCAGCTGGGAGGCGGGAGCGAGGTGGAGGAAGGGCCAGGGACCACAAACAAAATGGCAACAACAACAAACTCTGCTTGGGGCGCTAAGAGGGCTATGTCTAGTCAGGGTAGTGCAGCAATTGAGGCGGGTTAGAAGCGCAGGCTCAGCGCTGTGAAAATGTGCAGGTATCGCACAACACGCACACAGTCAAGTAAATGTCCAGTAGTGCGCACTAGCACTACAAGATAACAATTAGAAACTTTTCAGTGAAAATCTGACTGTTATCCAATGGGAGAAAATTCAGGTTGCATGTGAAGTACATTCCCGTTACTTTTGTAATCCAGTACTGGACTCCTAGGTCCAGCACTGGGGTCTCGATTTACGACAGGTGAGCAATTACGTTTCAGGGGTATGTGCGATTTTTAAAGAATATTTCAAGTTTTTAAAAGTAGTCCGAAGAAATATCATAGAAAAGCAGACAAAGGATTCCTATGGAGAAAATAGAGGTTAATGGTAAATCCGGTTTGGATTACTTTTGTGGTTCAATACTGGGCTACAAGGTACAGTACTGGCTTCTCTCCTGATCACAGGTGAGTACATCGGAATTCTTTACTCGGCTGATATTATAGGAATATTTTAAGTTTTCAAAACTTCACACTTAGAAGATTTTTCGAGTCAAACCAGTCAATGTTATCCAATGGCAGGTAAGTGAGTTACCGGTTACCAGGTGAGTACTCGGCTGGTGAAGTTAAGGTTCTGGGCATAGACTCAGCGGACGTCTATGCCCAGAACCTTAACTTCACCAGGGTCAGGTACAGTTGGTTCACCCTCAGCGGCACAGGGGCAGCCGGGTGCAGAGGTAGTTAGGCCCAATGTTAGCCAAAGAGGGGCAGGTGGCCTTCGGTTGGTGGCTGCTGGCTAGCAGACCACGCAGCTCTGGGAGCTGGGCTCCTGGTCACTTGCTCAGGGCAAATGGGGAAGTAGGATAGGGCAAAGGTTGCACTGCCAGAGGCACTCGGGCGGCTGGGTGCAGGGTGCTTTTGAGCCGTGGGGCACTCAAGGCTATTCAATGGGAAAGGTAAAAAGGGAAAAAAGGCTGCAGACTCGGGGACTGAGATTCTTCAGGTGCGACCACCACTTCGAGAGGTAAGTTGGGATCCTGGAGAAGAGGTAGGTACCCCAAAGGGAGGCACAGGGCGCCAGGTGCAGGGGTGTCTTTGGGTGTTGGGAAATCTTACCCTCGGCTGGTCGCGGTTGGAGGGGTCCCTGGTTCTGAGGCTGCAGGCGTAGTCTGGTTCATCGAGGAGGGTCTTTGGGCACTGGACTTCAGGTTCGAGTCGGGGGGGGGGGGTACGTCCTCGTGGTTTTGGATCACTCGGGCACGGGCCGAGCTCGGCGGGTGCAGAGTGGGAAGGTCTGGAGCTTTCTGGCTGGCACCAGGGGTTGGTTGTTGAAGCAGAGCCTCTTATGGGAGTCACAGTCTTTAAGAGGGTCAAGGCAGGCAGGCAGGTCCTCCGGATGTCCCAAGGTTGCTGTCTGCAGGAGTCGCCGGGATTAAGCAGGAGCAGGTTCAAGGATCGACAGGCCGGTAGGGCTGGGGCCAAGTCAGTGGATGTCGTCCTGTTGTGAGCAGCTGCACGGCGGGTCTTCTTCTTCTTTTCTTATCGGGATCTGAGGAAGGAAGGTTCAGGGAGCCCCTAAATAATTAATTTAGGGGCGTTACAGGTAGGGCAAGAGCAGGGACCAATAGGTCCCTGTCCTGGGGTGGTTACCCCCCCCCCCCCCCACCCCCCTAGCCTGCTCCTCTCCTGTGGGACGGGGGCAGGAGCCTAGCTGTGATTGGGCAGGGCTTCCCATCTTCAAGATGGCCGGAGCCCGGGGTCGTGCTTCACCTCGCCTCCCCCACCTGAGGGGTGGGGTTGGCACAGGCTGGCACATCTCCCTTCGTGAGGTAGGGTTTCCCGCCAGTCTTCCCGCCAGAGTGGGGGCCAGAACAGGTGGGGGCCAGTTGCTGGGTACAGCAAATGGTCTGGAGAAGCTCACAGAGGCGGCATGCCTTTGAAGCTTCCCCCTGCCCATCCTGTGGGAGGAGACCTAGCACCTCGCCTACGATTTGCATTGTTGCAGACCCAGGAGAGCGGGGGGCTCTCCACCCAGCTGTGCAGCAACATGTCTGCTGTGTGGCAGCCTAGGCAGCCTCTCGGTCCAGACGTAGATTGTAGGTTTAGGTTTCAGGGGGCATCTCTAAGATGCCCTCTGGTGCATTTTACATTAAACCTTACTCTGGCATCAGTGTGGGTTTAATGTGCTGAGCAGTTTGATACCAAACTTCTCAGTCTTCAGTGAAGCCATCATGGTGCTGTGGAGTTCGTAATGATGACCTCCAGCACCATATACTCTTAAATGGCAGCACTGCACTTACAGTGCCCAGGAATGTCCCTGGGTACTGTAGGGGTACAGGGCTCATGCCCCTGGGCCCACACCACTGGCATATGGCACCCAGCTAGAGGGGCGACTGATGTATGCCAGGGCAGTGGGGTTTGTGGGCATGGCACACAGGGATGTGTGCCATGTCAACTCTCTGTTTAGTTCTGTACTTAGACACTCAGCCTGCAAAGGCAGTGTGTGGGTGTCAGGGTACAGGGACCCTAAGGGTGCCACAATAAGTGCTGCAGCCCTTAGGGGTCTTCTCTGGTCACCATGCCCTGAGTACCTTGGGGACCATTTACTAGGGGCTGATAGGCGGCCAGAGATGCCAATTGGGTTTTGTTTCAACACCGCTTTAGGGAAGGAACACAGGCCCTGGGTACCTGGTTGGCAGGAGCCCAGGGCACACTCAGTCAAAGCACATCAGCAGTTCAGCAAAAAGTGGGGGCATACCAATGCAAGAAAGATGGCACTTTCTCACAGCGTGTCAATCCTAGTTTCCAGTTTTTGGTGTACCCCTGCTCTGCCACCCCCAGCTCTGTGGTGCTGTCACGAGTGGTCCCTCTGGCAGTAACAAGCCCCAGTGCACCAATCTTCTGTTCTACTCTGGATTGTCAATGTTTAAAGAAAAATCTCCACACCAATTCTCAGGCTAAGGTCATAACCTTGATTTGCCACAGTATTCTTTTGAGTCTCATGAATGTGGTAGGCATTGAACCCTAGTCAAAGAGCACTCTCACCAGGCACACTGCCTGAATCACACTGAAGGCAACGTCCATCTCCCTGTCACACCAGTAATCAAAGCATCTTTTCAATTTAAAATCTGTCCTTTTTATCTGCTGACAGTCAATCAAGGAATTGCCTTCATTTTCTGGGGTCTTTGGAGCTCATTGGCTGTCTTAATGGGGAGTTCTTCCCTGGTTAGTAAGTGTATGTGCAATACAACAATCTAATTTTGTTTTTTAAAAGGAGGAATCAAAAAAGTATTAGTTGGTAATGCAGTTTTCAAAATTCATTTTCAGGTTTCACCTATAGACCGATTTAAGCTGTCTTTTGTGAACGACCGCTTTAGTACCATACCAAATACTTAGTGGGCTGAGAGCCTGCCCATTGCTTACCATGGTTGGCATTGTCACTTTGATTTGCTTACTTCTTATTCAATGGCTTGCCTTCCTCTTGTTTTCATCCCTCCAATGGAGGATAGCCTCTTTACCATTCTTTTGATTGGCTGACTTGTATTCTTCTACTGCTAACATTTAGGTAGCTACTTTTTTAAAGCACTCAATGAGAGAGCATGTCGTTTCGATATTTCTTGCGTACTACTTTTCACACTCAAAAATGCTTTCCCTTTCACCTGCCAACTCCTCGCAGACCTTCAAAAACATTTTAACTTTTTAGAGCGCTTGGCAGCTGCTATTTGCTGTTTGCTGCACTGCATTCTAAAAACAGTTCTCTTCCAGAGGATCCTCATCAATAGTCATAAGCACTGAATAGTCCCGACCATGTGCGGGGACCCCGGAAATTATATAAAATTATATATGGAAATCACATATATCTAGCTCCACATATATGTATGGACATATACCATTTTTTCTCACACCAATGCAGCCCCAAACTGAGGCTAAACAATGTAATTACCCATACATATTCTGTATTTGCAAGGATATAAAAAACACATTAGGTCAAATAGCACATGAACTCTGTGTTTTAATGAGCAAAACTCTCATAAATCATGAACATTGCTAATAAATAGACATTTTTGGGCCCCAAGGCAGCATTGAAAATGAAACCTGTTCAACAAAAACTGGCACTGTGCCTTTAAGGCTGCCATGACACCTGGCTTCCCATCATGCCTCAGGGGTGACAGTTAGGTCAGTTCTTTCCGGCTCCTTCAGTCAGGACCCTGGTTTAACAGCTCCTACCTTTTTATGGCTTTCTGTCAAAAAATATTACTGATTTTCCTCATTTTTACTTTCACTCGACATCTTTTAGGCTTAGAGTGTCAGTGCTAACTTTTTTGACTTTCAAAAAAGGAATATTTTTGTCAAAATGCCTTCTCTTTGACACCTGCCCTTCCTGTGCGAAGAAGGCAAGGACTGATACACACCCTATGTGTATCCTCTGTCTCCCTGAGACACACTCAGCAGATTCCTGTGAACACTGCAAGAATCTTTCTAGGAGAACCCTCAATGATAGAGAGAGGATAAGAATATATGGCCTCTCTGAAAGAGGTAGGTCTCCTAAGAGGCAGAAAAAACGACCAGCGCGATCGACGTCGAGAGAAGTCCCGACTTGTCCACCTTCGGCGTCTGGATCGGCGTCGAAGCTACCAACGGCGACTAAGACAGCGTCGAAGACGTGTCACCTTCCATCGACGATGAAGACTTCAATGTCGAGATCCAAGGTACCTCCGCCGACGTCAACCAGGCGACGTTCAGCGTCGAGGGAGAGGTCTCCGTTGATGCATTGGAGCTCAACGTTGAGACAGCCGTCGTTGATGCAGCATCGCAAGCCCTCGACAGCGAAGCTTCCTCCGTCGACGCCTAGTCATGAGCCTCCAACGTCGAGGCACACTCCGTCGGCGTCCCATCATCGACGCTCGACGTCGAAGCCTACTCAATCATCGCCTCCCCACCGGCGCTCGACGTCGAGGCGCACCCCGTCGTCACCTCATCACCGGCGCTCGACGTCGAGGCAGTCTTCGTCGACGGTGTACCACCGACGCTCATCGTCAAAGCATTCTGCGTCAAAGCATCGACGCTCGACATAGTCCTAAGTCGTCGGCTTATCAACACCGAAGCCCGACGTCGAGGCAAGTCTCTCCATCTGAATCCCAGAGGCGTTCGACGTCGATCCGTAGATCTCTGCAAGGAGAAGTTCAACTGGCCTCTGCGCAGCTTCATTCATCGATGTCGAGACCCACATCGCAGAAGGCTACGACGTCGAGTTTACCAGCTCCGTCTCCAGGTCACAGAACACCGTCGCAGCAGAGATCTCCACAGACGGCGTTGGCGGCAGAGGGAGAGTTGACCTCAGGGGGACACTCTAGGTCTACAGAACATTCTCTTGGGAGCAGGAGTCTTATTGCTAAAAGAAAGAGGGGTCCAGCGGATCAGACATCACGGAGTCGCTCAAGATCCCACTCTAGAGGCCTTTCCAGAGAGAATTCACCTCCAGTGAGCATTTCATCATCTTCTTCAGGCTCTCACTCCTCTCACCGGAATAGGTCCCCAGATGTGGTGGTATATTCCTCCAACAGTGAGAGGTCCAGGCACTCTCCTGCTCGTTCGACACATGAACAGAGGAGATCACCCCCTCCAACAAGTACGCCTGTGACGAGAGATACTCGGAAGTCGCCCTCCATCAAATTATCACCAAGATGGTGTGAGAAGTTGGCCTGATATATGATGCTCACTAATTCTAGTGATCACCTTGTATCAGTCCAAACAACCCTTATGGTGATTGGTTGTAAAGTCAACCTTATAGACCAGCTATCCTAGTAGCGTGGACAAAAGCAGTCTTTAGGCTAAACTCTTTTGGCATGTGAAGTCAGCTGTTTTACCACAATATAACCCCTTGAATACCAGATGAAAGGACACCACACAGGTTGTTATGAAAATAAACGATATATTTATTAATAACAACACCTCTGAACTCTTTGAGATCAGAGGGCTAAGCACATGACAATACTAAAAAGGAAATACGAGTTCGCACAATATTTACACGTGTGCCTTAGGGGCACGACAAACCATATACTCAAAACAATGGAATGCGAGGAAAGAAAGTACTGTAAGGAGATCCAGAGGCTGGAGGATCGCTGGGACTATGGTACAAACTAGGTAAGTAAGGAGCAGGAGGCCCACGGGACTCACGTGCAGAGTGGAAACTCTCACGCGGGATGCGTACCAACGTCTATGGATGCAACAGTTTACAAAGTTACGGATTCCGGACGAACCCGGCTGGATGAAGGGAAAACAGTGGACCTGGACACTAGGATAGTGAACACAGACTTCAGTACCTAAAAGCTTTAGTTACCTAACCCGCATAGGGCTGAAGTAGTGTCGGGTTTGCTGCGTTGATCCCGGTGATGCCTGAAACAAGAAGTTGCTGGCAGGCAGCCAGATGGAGGAGTCCGGTGGTTCCAAGGGTGGAACTAGGAAGAAGGAAGTCCTGAAAAGGAAGGGGACAGAGTCTTGGTCACTAGCCAGTGACGGTGCTGGAACCAGGAGCTGTCGCCGAGTTCAGGTGAAGGAGGGGTCGCTTCTCTCTGTAGCTGCGAGGACCAGGAGCTGCTCTTCACGACCAGGCTGGAGGCACGAGCTGTCCCACGTAGTCTGCTGCTGTTGGCAGTGTCGGATCGTCGATCTGGACAACAGGCCTTGGCTAATGCAAGCCACGCGGTGGAACAAAGATGGCGTCTGGTGCGGACCAGGAGGGTCCGGGGTGCTCCTCTTTTACAAGGGAGCAAGGGCCAGTCTGGGGGCCAGACCAGCAGAGTCGAATTCTTCGGTTCGTTGTCTCAGAGGGCACAAGCCAGCCGGCAAGTGACCAGACAACCGGAGATACAGCAACCAAGCAAAAGGGCCCCACGCAGATCTCGTGGCTGCTGGGGGGCTGGTCTTTGGTGCAGGAGCTGCGTCGGTGTAGGGCTTCTCAGGCCCTGATGCACTCACTCGAGGAACCCTCGGGGGTCGTGCTGGAGGCGCTGTGCAGGTTTCTTCAAGATGGCCGTCTCCACGTTGCTCGTCGCACCCACGGGTCCCAGCTGTGCTGTGGATGTGGGTAGAGGTCAGAGGGGTCTGGAGGTCCGGGTCTTGTCGAGCTGGATCGTCGGATTCCGGGATGGAAGGACTTGCAGCAAACCGCACAGAAGCTTGATGGTGCCTGCGAAGCAGGATGGTCACTCCCTGACCATAGGGGAGATTCTTCAGTCTTCTGAGGTTCAGGAGGTCGAAGGTCAAGAGTTTCTTCGTGGAAGTTGTCAAGATTAATCTAACTTGGAATGGGACCAGCTCCTACCTTTATCCTGGACGGAGGTCCAGGTCTAGGAGCAGAAGAAGGGAACGCAGATCTCCCACTTCTTCCTCTTCCCCATCTCGATCTCAATGGGATTATTCTCCGACCTTAACGGACAGTCCTCCATCCAGAATATCTCCCGTGGATTACATTTTTACCTTCCAGGACATCTTGGGCAGAGAAGCTCTTAAGCTAAGAGTCCCCATGTCTACGCAACAGACCAAAACCTCAGTTATTTTTTAGACTTTGCACCACAGGTCTGCGCCCAAACCCTTGGTTCCGGGGATTATTGAATTATTCTTTTCTCCCTAAGGTGGTATCTGATTTCCATATCAATCAGTCTATTTCTTTGCCATCTTTCTTCCTTAATCCATCGTCCCCGACAGAGCAGGCTCTTCATTCCTTAGACCTTGAGAGGGTGCTTAAGTTCTACCTTGACAGTACCAAAGGCATAAGGAATACAGATCAGTTATTTGTCAATTATGGCGCCATGAGAACAGGTTTCCCTGCTGCTAAGAGATCCATTTCGAGATGGATCGTTTTTTTGTATCACCTTAGCTTACCAGCTAGCGAAAAGGCCCTTACCTTTGCCCCCTAAGGCATATTCCACCAGGGGGAAAGCGACCACAGTGGCTTTCTTACATGACGTTCATATGTCAGATTTGCAAGTCTGCGACCTGGAAATCAGTTCATACCTTTACGAGGCACTACTGCCTAGAATCTTATTCCAGAGCTGATGCTCAAGTAGGCCAAGCCTCCTTGAGGAATCTGTTTGGATAGTTTTTTGCTCTATCCTAGCTTGGTTTTTACTGAGCTTACTTTTCAGGTTTTTGTGTATTCTACTTTGCCCGCAGGGAGATGAGGTGAGGCTCGTTATTCTATTCTAATGCTTATGACTATTGATGAGGATCCCCTGGAAGAGAAGGATTAGTTACTTACCTGTAATCCTAGTTCTCTTCCAGGGGTATCCTCCTCAAAGTCATAAGCAACCCTCCCGAATTCCCGGGCAAAGGACTATTTTAATTTGGAGATATTGTTAACTTCTTTGTTTCCATGGTTGTTTCAGTCTCCGCAAAGAAAAACTGACCTAACCGTCACCCCTGATGCTTGATGGGTAGCTGGGGGTCAGGAGTGCCTCAAAGGCACGGTGTCAGTTTATTGCTATGCAGCTACAGGTTAGCTTTTGAGTCTTTTTAGACTGTGTGTTTGCAATGCAGCCTGGGAGCTTCCCATGCTTTCAGTGATTTCTGAGAATGTCTACTGTTTTCTGAGCATTAAAACAGTTTCTAAACAAATTTTGTTGTTTCTCCTGTTTCTAATTCATGTGTATGTATGTATATATATATGTATGTGTGTATGTGTGTGGGGCACATATAATATAGTGTTTCTGGGGTCCCACGCATGAGCGGGAATATTCTAATGCTGATGACTTTGATGAGGATACCCCTGGAAGAGAACTAGGATTACAGGTAAGTGACTAATCCGTTTTGCTCATTAAAACAGAGTTCAAGTGCTATTTGACCTAATGTGTTTTTTATATCCTTGCAAATACAGTATATGTATGGGTAATTACATTGTTTAGCCTCAGTTTGGAGCTGCATTGGTGTGAGAAAAAATGATATATGTGCATACATATATGTGGAGCTAGATGTGATTTCCATATATAATTTTATATTATTTCAGTGCTTATGACTTTGAGGATACCCCTGAAAGAGAACTAGGATTACAGGTAAGTAACTTATCCTTTTTTTTTTTTCAAAACAAATTTTTATTGATCGATTGCACACAAGCTGCAGCTCTCCACATTCAGGAGAAAACTGCATATAAATCAACAGCAGCAAATGATTGGCAATCTATACATCTTTTGGCTTCCCTCTACCCCCCCCCCCCTGTCCCCAACCCCCCCCACCAGGATCCCTCCTTAGCCCACTGCACGATACTGTCTCATTCTCAAATAGTTTCACATGTAAAACAGTGTATACAGTTCCTCAATTTCGGCCCCCTTCCACTATCTCCGAGCAATCCTCACGTTCTGCCGGTGGTTCTAACTATAGACCCCTATATTCCGCCCACCTCTTCCATAATTTGTAGTGTTTCCTAGGGCAGCCCCGGGCCTCAAAAATAGGACGCTCCAACCCCATACAAAAATCCAGTCCCTTTTTCCACACCACTACTGGAGGTGCTTGTGTGTCTTTCCAAGCTTGGGCCTTGGAAAGAAAATCTCTCTTGGCGACGGTGAGGCCCAACAGCAGCAGATGCCTTTTATATATGTTACCCCCCACCCCCTCTAGAACATGCAAAATACCTAATTGTGGGGTACGCGGAAGTTCCCATCCCAACACCTCAGACAAACAGTCTTACACCCCTTTCCAGAACCTGCCCAAGACACTACAGCTCCATACCATGTGAAGTAGGGTGCCCACCTCTCGACCGCACCTCAAACAGTCCGGAGACTCAATGAGACCCGCCCGCCACAGCCTCTCCCTAGTGTAATAGGCTCTGTGAAGATATTTGAATTGGATGAATCGTAAGCGTATTGCAATGGCTGCACCTCGGGGAGCTTCAAGGGCTTCCCGCCAATCTTCCTCTTCCAACGTACCGACATCCCTTTCCCAGGATTCTCTCAATTTGTGTAGGGAGGAGGAACAATGTGTAACTAGAGTCTGGTAAATGCGGGATATTTTCTTATCCTCTAAATCCCCCATAAATACCTTTGCCTCTAGTGGGCTAAATTCAGGTAAGGAGTCAAGTCCCTCCAGACTAGGTGCAATGGCATGGCGGAACTGTAAATATTTGAAGAATTGGGTTCGAGGCATGCCATATTCCTCGCTAAGGTCTTGAAATGATTTAAGGGCCGTGCCAGACATAACATTACCCAGTGTTGAAATTCCTATGCTGTCCCAGCTCCTAAAGCCCTGCAGGAACGCCAGTGCAGGCAGACGACCATTACGCCATAGGGGGGTCTCCTCCGTTAACATACCCCACCATCCCATGCGATGCAGCGCCTGCCTCCATGCCTGAAAGACTATCTGGGTACCCTGCGGCAACCACCTCCTCAACCGCACCGAATATAAAATAGTGTGCAGAGTGTCGGATCCCATAAGATAGCGCTCAAGAGCATAAGCCGGGTCCCCCCTATCTCCATACCACCATTCGTTCAGGATCAAAAGATGGGAGGCCTGATAGTACGACAGGATATGGGACGTTGCCAGCCCACCACAGTATGTCGATAAAAAGCAGGTGCGCAGCGCAACCCGCACTGCACCCTCCGCCCAAAGAAAGTGCCCCAGCACCGAATTGACCTGCCTAAACCAATGAGGTGAAATCGGGTAAGTGTGGTTCTGTAATTGGTATAGCAGACGTGGGAGGGGGGGATCATCTTAAAGATCGCAAATCGGCCATAGATATTCAGGGGCATACGGGACCACGTCTTTAGCTCTGTTCGAACCCGGTGCCAGACCGGCACTATGTTGCGCTCCCAGGAGACTATGGAGGATTCAGACAGGAACACTCCTAAATACTGAAGGCCCCCAAACCGCCACCTGCAACGCGGATGCCCATGGTCCAATTCCCGTGCGGTCACCCAGCACCCACAGGGTGGATTACGTGGATTCAAGTAGAGTCCAGATGTTTCACCAAAGATTTGCATTATCTTTAAAATACGCGGTCCCGACCTTTTATCGTTAGTGATGAAAAACAGGACATCATCCGCGTACAGCGCGATTCTATCCGAAGGTCCGGCCTCTCATTCAAAGCCTTTCAATTGTGCGTCCATGCGTACCCACGCCGCCAACGGCTCCATATCCAGGGCAAACAAATACTGCGGCAGGGGGCATCCCTGCCGAGTAACTCGCCCTATGCAGAATTTGGTAGATGTGGCCCCGGCCACCCTCACCGAAGCCGTCCGGTCTGTGTATAATAGTTTCAGGTACGGCAGAAAACGGGGCCCATGGTTAAGACGAGACAGGAGAACAAACAGGCAGACCCAACTCAACGAGTCAAATGCCCTATCTATATCTGCCAAGAGGAGCGCTGCCTGCTCCCCAGTGCCTCCAACCGCCTCCACTGCGACATGAGCACGTCTGATGTTATGCCTCGTTGCCCTATGGGGCATAAACCCAGCCTGATCTGGGTGGACCAGCTCTGTTATATAAGGAAGGAGACTATTCGCTAGCGCCTTGGCCAGTATCTTTGCTTCGACATTTAGGAGGGAGATGGGTCGGTAAGACTCATGCCGTTCTGGAGGCCTACCAGGCTTGTGGAACACCACCACCTCCGCATGTATCCAGTCTGCCAGCAGGCGACCCTGCTCTCTAGCCGTCTCCAACGCTGCCCTATAGTGCGTTCCCAATTGGAGGTGGTATAACTCGGGAACCCATTGGGCCCGGGTGCCTTTCCGGTATTAAGCTCCCCAAGGGCCGTGCCCAGCTCTTCAGCAGTTAGGGGGGAGTTCGAGACACTCCCACACCTCTTCTGATACCGCACGTTATCTACCACCGCCGCAGGGAGGCACTCCTGGCGAGCATATGGTGTGGCATATTATAGTGCAAAGCTGACCGCTATCTCTTTGGGGTCCGTGATCGAGGCCCTGGCCGCATCTGTGATCCCCGGCAGCGTCTGCGCCTGAAGCGTATTTTGGCAGAGCCTATGGAGCATAGTGCCCGACTTATCTCCCCACTGATATATTCTGCTACGCGTCGCCAACCACGCCTGCCGAGCCTCGTCCAGTAACAAAGACGCATAAGACTGCTGTGCCAGTAGAAGCTGCCCCACCTCTCTACCCTCCCTAGCTCCACCGCATCACCCCTCTAGAGTTGCAATATATGCTGGGGCCTTCACTAATTCCTCTCTGCGCTTTTTACGGGCTGCTGCACACCAGGCGATGTCTACCCCACGCAGTGTGGGCTTCAGGGCCTCCCAGAGTGTGTCAACATCGGCAACTGACCCCACATTATCTTCCCATTAGTGTCTACCGCAACCGGAGAATGGTCCGAGAGCCCCCGTGGTAATAAAACTGCTGATTTCACTCTACTGACTGCTGCGCGGGGGACGAACACATAGTCCAATCTAGAAAAGGACTTATGAACTGCGGAAAGATATGTATATTCCCGATCATGGGTATGAAGGTATCGCCAAGCATCTACCCAGCCCATCCCCCTTACCATGTCGCCTAGTTTAGTGGGCGTGTCTGCTACCTGTCCACCCCCTGGTCTATAGGGATCCATCCGACCATTCATAACATCGTTCCAGTCACCCCCAATCACCGCTATTGCCTCAGGAATTTCTGCCCACACCGCAAACAACTTTTCCACTAGCGACCACTGCAGTGGGGGCGGGGCATACACACTCCCCAGCATGAGGGGCTCCTCACCAAGCATCCCTTTAATAAATATGTATCGGCCTTGCGGGTCGACCCACTGCTTCGAGTGGACGTAGGACAACCTGCGATGCACCAGAATGGCCACCCCCCTTGGACCCCCTAGCAAACCCAGCATGATAAACCTGTTGGTATCCGTAGCGCTGTAAGGTATGTGTTTTGTTGCCTAGTAGATGTGTTTCAACTTATCCTTTTTGAGCAAATAAAATCTCATATTTATGTATTTTTGTTTTCTTGCCGAGCCAAGTGGTGCCCCCCCTCCCCCCACCCCCCGTGGATTGGTAGATAAAACAATTTGGTACCTGTTTCACACTGTAAGCACATGCCTATAGAACGATGCAACCTCGTTGTGCTTTTTGTGGCTATGCTTCACAGCATTGCCAAAAAGTTGGCAGATCCATTAGTGATCCATTAGTTCAACAAGGTGAGGCCAGGTATTTCTATAGTTTGTTAATCTGCTACCCAGGAATAGGTTATGAACTAAATTAAATTACTTAAGATAGAGATTTGCTATGTAGCATATCTTGTATGATCGGGAGGGGGGGGGGTTCACTTTTTTCCCCACAGATTGCATGTTTTGATAATGTTAAATGGATGTTTGTGTAGTGAAAGTTGTCTATTTGTATTGCCACAGTTTGATTATAGGTGCTTAGTAAATAATTGGTCCCAGTCGAGGGTGCTCTGACACAGTTGAGGTTGTATGCCTTCAATCTGTTCCTTTGTGATTTTGCAACTGATTATGCTGTCTTATCTTGAGTAGGTCTGTGTTGTATAGTGCTCTTTTCTTTATCCGCCTTACTATGGTATCCTAGGTCATCCTCTATTCTTCGAGTTTATCCATGTTCTCCAAATCTTGTTTAAGGCTAACTTCTAAAATGTGCTCTCATTGATAGAGGTGGTACCAGTCGTGAGACTAACCACCACTCCATTGATAAATGTGAAGATAACTGATCCTCGTCATACCATTGAGGTTCTGTGAGGTATATTGTGCCTTTGTCTTAGATTCCTCATGGTTTGACTTTGATGTGTGGTGTTAAATAGGCTACATGTTCCTCTGGTAGTGGCCTGATTGTAAGCATCTTCCCGCCATAGTTTATCCTCCTCATAGTTAATCCTCATCAATTGTCCAAAATGGCGCTGCGATCACTCCTAATGTACAATAAAAAGGGTGCTTTTAGGAAATGTTGATCTGTTTTGACTTACTGCATATGTTGGTACTCTGAACTCAAGCTGCTAAACTTGTGCACTGTTGCCTGCCTTGGATTTTAAGCGCTTTAAACATTTGACACAGCTGCTCACTATTTGGATTTGGTAATTTCCACAGACCTTCTCCTGGGCCTCAGTAACCAGTAAGCACCTTCCACCTAGTGGTGCAGTCCCGGTATCTGGAATACCACCGCATGTTGTGAAGGTCCCAGCATCTCAGGTGAGTGTGCAAGACTGATATATTGAAAGCAGAATGTGTGCTTTGAAAATGGCCAAAGGTACTTTTAGATGTAAGCACACAGGGTGTAGTAGAATTAAATGTGTAACATCAAAGTACGGTGAGTTTGTATGGGGTATTCAAAACTAGGAAAGAAAATGCACTAGAAAACAAACGTTTGAGACATGTTGTAGGAAGCTGGGTTCCTGTTGCAGTAATCCCCCCACACTTTTTGCCAGATTTCTGATTCACTGTGACGTGCCCTGGGTCTCTGGAAGTCCGGTTCCCAGGGCCTGTGTTCTTTCCCAAAACTGTACCTTTGTACCCCCAATGGGCACCTCTCTGGTCACATGTAGGTCCCTTTAAAAGGTACCATGGGTACTGTGACCAGGGAAGGTCTCGAAGGGCTGCAGCACATATCGTGCCACCCTTAGAGGCTCCGGAACTTAAGACAGACAGACAGACAGACAAACACACACACACACACACACACACACACACACACACAAACACACACACACACACACACACACACACACACACACAAACACTGCATGCTGCATGATTTGATGCTGATAAAAGTGAACTCTACATGGCACACATACCTGTGTGCCATGCCTGCAACCCACTGCCTATGGTATAGGTAATACACCTCTCTAGCTGGGTGCACTATACCACTGGTGAGGGTACAGTTGCATGAGCACTGTACCCCTGCAGTGTCTAAGCCTATTCTACAACATTGTAAGTGCTGTAAAGCCATAAGTGTTTGAGGCATGTGAGCTATAGATCACATACTTTGCATAGTCCTGCCATCTAGTGTTGGGTCTGGATGTTTGCAGGTTGTTATTCTACAAAGAAATCTTTCCAGTCACAAGGTAGGTGCCGATGGAACGGACTCAATTTAAATTCTGTCCTCTGTGCCATGCCACGTACCCGCGCACCGACTCGCACGAAGTGTGCAACTTGTGTCTCTCCCCGGAACACGACGAACAAGACTGTGACGCATGCAAGTCCTGCCGATCGAAGAAGACGCTCCGTGACAGTCGGGCTCAATGTCACGAAATGCAACATCAACACAGCGGCTCTATTCCGGACCTCTTCGGAGAAGATTCCGAACAAGACGCTAGCAAAGCTCAAGGAGCAGAGGAGGAGCACATTTACCTGTCTGATGCTGAGTCAGAAATGGACGAAAGTACCAACACTCCCCTGTCTTAGACTGTATCTCTGCCCAAGAAAAAGGCTCAGGAAAAAGCTGTCCAAACCCCACAGGCTTCGACGCCGATCCTTTTCACGTTACCACCTAAGGTGGCGCCGAAGGCCTTTGCCCCACGGTCGGTGCCCACGAACCCGGAGGTGTCGAAGTCGACTCCCCCGGCTGGGGGTTTGAAGCGTCGACCACACTCTTTGACAGAGCAGTCGGAGCAGTATATCGACGCCGACACCCGGAAACTGACGCATCTGAAGAGGAAGATTACGGTCGTCACAGCCCCTGGAGTCATTTAAGATTCCTCTGAAGCCTAAAAGACCTGCAGAGGACACACCTGTCTTAGTTGAACCCAGAGTTCTACAAACTGTAAGGGGTGCAACACCCTCACCCACCTATTCTGATGGAGAAGATGGAGAGGAGCAGGATGAGGAGTACAATTTCCCAGCCAACACGGAGCCTGATGAGCAACAGGACTCATGGGTGGAGGCAGGTGATCAAGGGGATCAGCAGGCAAACCTTGACCCTCAGGTGTTCAACGTCAAAACGTCTCCCACTGAGGATTCCACAGCATTTCATGCTTTGATTGAGAGGGCAGCTAAGAACCATGATGTTGATATGCATGCTGACCCTGTGGAGGCTGACTTTCTTTTTGACACTTTCTCCACTGCTGAAAAAACTGTGAAAACTCTTCCCATGCTAAAGGGGGTCCTCAGGCATGCTGCGGACATTTTTAAGGAGCCCACAAGGTCAAGGGTTGTTAACCCTCGGATTGAGAAGAAATACAGACCGGCATCCAACATACATAAGGGGCCAGTTGCCGTTGGACTCTTTGGTGGTCTCTAATGCTCGCAAACGGGCGAACTCCCAAACCACGGGTGAAGCTCCTCCCCCAGACAAAGAGTCAAAAGTGCTGGAGGCGTCAGGGAAAAGAGTAGCAGCGCAGGCAGCCAACATCTGGCGCATCTCAAACACGCAGGCACTATTGGCCAGATACGACAGGGCACACTATGACACCCTAGAGACCCTGTTGCAACACCTGCCAGAACAGTTCAAGGAGGGAGCTGAGATGCTTGTCCAAGAGGGCAAGCTCATTTCCAACGCGGCTATAAAGTGTGCTCTTGACGTTGTTGATACAGCGGCGAGAGCAATCAACACTAGCGTGATGTTGAGGCATCAGGCTTGGCTCCGAATTTCCGGGTTCAAGCCTGAGATACAGACGACCATCCTCAACCAGCCGGTAAACCCAGACAGGTTATTTGGTCCAGAGGTAGATACCACCCTGGAAAAGATTAAAAAAGATACTGAGACTGCCAAGTCCATAGGGGTTCTCCAGTCCCAGCAGTTTCGAGGAAACACTTTTCGTCGCTCAGGCAATCGAGGTGTTACCAGAGGCCAGATGTCACAGCAGACGCAGTTCAACAAAGGTGGGGCGCAGTCATCCTAACCCAAACAGAGTAGAGGAGGCTACCGGGGAAACAGCTCCAAGGGCAGAGGCAGGGGCAACAACAACTCCCGTTCCTCCGCCACCAACAAACAGTGACTCCCTGTCACTGCCCCCCGACCATACAACACCTGTCGGGGGGAGACTCCAGCAGTTCCTGCCAGTCTGGAAGAACATCACTACAGACAGGTGGGTCAGGAAACTTATCCAGTTCGGTTATTGTTTGGAGCTAACATCCACTCCACCCAACATACCACCAAGACCACGTCCTATGTCCACAGAGCATTTGCACTTATTGCAGCAGGAGGTTCTTGTCATGCTGCAAAAAGCAGCAATAGAGCTCATGCCAGTGGAGGAAGAAGGCACAGGGGTTTATTCCCTGTACTTCTTAATCCCCAAAAAAGGATGGATCCCTCAGACCTATTCTGGACCTAAGGCCCCTAAACCAGTACATTCTCTCAGAACACTTCCACATGCTAACACTGCAGCAGGTTCTTCCATTGCTAAATCAGGGAGACTTCCTCGCAACCTTGGATCTCAAGGATGCTTATGTTTGAGGCATGTGGGCTGCTAAATTCATATATATAGCATAGATCGCCTAGTGTTGGGTCCGGATGATTGCACATTGTTGTCCTGGAAGAGTCTTCGAAGTATCACGAGATAGGTGGCTCCTCCCCTGGACTACAGTGCGCATGGGCATCGACTCCATCCCCAGATTGTTTTTTTCCGCCATTGGGTTCGGATGTGATTTCGACGTCTCCTGTTCGGAATCGATAAAACAACTTCTTTCAGGCCAAAAGGCCATCGTTGCCTCGTCGGTATTGTTAGCGTTCGGTCTCGTGTTCATTCCTACTCTTCAAGTCGGATATCTGGAGAGTCGGGTGACTCTTCGGTCATCGAGGCCCTGTCGACGCAGCAAGACCCCGACGATACTACGATGGAACGGAGTCCGTTCAAGTTCTGCCCTGTGTGCGGTTCAAAGTACCCACACATCGACGTGCATCCTGTATGCAACAAGTGCCTGTCGCCGAACCACAACGAGGCCAACTGTATGGCCTGTTCGCAGTTCAGGTCGAAGAAGACGCTCCAGCTTCGCCGCGTGGCGCGCCTGGAGGCCCAGCGATCGGCGCCGGCACCTGTAAACATCTTCGAAGACCCCGAAGAAGAAGAGCAGGAGCTTCACCTGCAGATCTCACCTAAATCGGCGCAGGTCGAGGCCGACTACGGAGAACCTGTCGAGGGCCAGGACCTAGACGAAAACGTCGAGGAGGTAGGGGACGACGAGGAAGCTTATGGGGCCATGGAAGATAGCTCGGAGGAAGAGCTATGCCCCGTACGTACAATTACTAAGGCTCAGGTCACGGGATCGCCACACGGCCTTACCCACGACCCTACACCTCAATCCTCGGCCCCGCCTTCTGGCCCGGCTATGGACACACCAGCGGAGCCTCCATTAACTAAATCGAAACCGAAACTAAAAACATCGGAATCGAAAACAACAAGGATGGCCGACACACCATCGCAACCAAAGACGTCTGCGACACCATCGACGCCGTCTTCTTCGGAGGCCTCGAAGCCGAAGAAGGCTGTCGAACTGGCTAAGGTGCCAAAAGGGGTCAAGGAGCAAAGCTCGAAGAAGGTCGTCGAGCAGGTGTCGAGCAAAGGGGTCGAGTCGAAGACGACTGTCGATACGCCTTCAACCAAGACTACCGCGCCGACGGATAAGCAGGCAGTCGAGGAGAAGTCCGAGAAGGGCACCGTGCCGAAGTCTGGAGCCCCGAGGCAAAAAGGAAAGGCTGCCGATCCGAAGCCAGCGGAGTCGACGCCTAAGGCGGTGGCGAGGGACCGGAGTGCTGTTGTCGAGGGACCGTCTCAGCATCCGGCACCCAAAGAAAAATCGTCAACGCTCGGATCTTCCCCTGGTGGAGGGCCGAGGTCATCGGTCGGATCAAGGAAGCCATCCGCTTCGTTTACAAAACAAGTCTCGGACTCCCTCAAACGGATACGAGAAAAGGGGTCGACGTCGGAGCCGAAAACGCCCTCAGTACCCCAGTCGATAGCCCCACTGAAGAAGACTTCGACGCCGATACTCTATACTCTACCGCCAAGGGTGGCGCCGAAGGCCTTTGCACCTCGGTCGGTGCCAAAGGAATCAGAAGGCTCGGGCCAAACGCAACTAAGTGGACGTTTCGGTCGACAGCCCTCAGTGGAGGAGCAATCTGAACATTATATAGACGCCGAGACGGGAAAATTAACGCTCTACAAGAGAAAAATTACTTCCCAGCCCTTGGAGTCGTTTGTGATACCTCTAAAGAAGAAGAGGCCAGCACCAGAAACCCCAGAACTCGTTGAGCCCATTCCTCAAAGGCCTAGGAGGAGTCCTACACCTTCACCCACTTGCTCAGATGGAGGTGAGGGTGAACAAAATGAGGAGTATAACTTTCCAGACAATACTGATCCTGATGAGCAGCAGGACTCATGGATAGACTCTGGTGATCAGGGGGACCAACAAGTGGTCCAGGACCCACAGGTTTATGGTGTTAAAACTTCTCCAACAGAAGACTCTGCGGCATTTAATGCCTTGATTGAAAGGGCGGCTACAAACCATAAGGTAGAAATGCATGCCGACCCTGTGGAAGTTGACTTTTTGTTCGACACTTTCTCTGCATCAGAAAAAACTGTGAAGACACTTCCTATGCTCAAAGGGGTTCTCAAGCATGCCACAGACATCTTGAAAGAACCAACGAGGGTAAGGGTGGTGAACCCACGAATAGAAAAGAAGTACAGGCCAGCACCTGGAGACCCGACTTACATACGAGGACAATTGCCTCTGGACTCTTTGGTGGTCTCCAATGCCTGCAAGAGGGCGAATTCACAGACAACGGGTGAAGCTCCTCCCCCAGACAAAGAGTCAAAAGTGCTGGAGGCATCGGGGAAAAGGGTGGCAGCGCAAGCAGCCAACATCTGGCGCATAGCTAACACACAAGCCCTGTTGGCCAGGTATGATAGGGCACACTATGACACCTTAGAACACCTATTACAACACCTTCCAGACAAGTTTAAAGAAGGAGCTGAGATGCTGGTACAGGAGGGCAAGCTCATTTCCAACGCTGCAATCAAATGCGCGCTGGATGTTGCAGATACCGCAGCGAGAGCGATAAACACTAGCGTAATGTTAAGGCGTCAGGCATGGCTCCGCATCTCGGGGTTCAAACCTGAGATACAGACAACTATCCTCAACCAGCCCGTTAATCCGGACAGGCTGTTTGGCCCGGAGGTTGACACCACCCTTGAGAAAATCAAGAAAGACACTGAGACAGCTAAATCCATGGGTGCACTTCAGTCTCAGCAATTCAGAGGACACACTTTTCGTCGCTCAAGTACAAGAGGTGTTACCAGAGGACACTTGGCACAACAGGCGCAATTCAATAGAGGTGGCGCACAGTCATCGTACCCCAAACAGGGTAGAGGAGGTTATAGAGGAAACGGCGCCAAGGGCAGAGGCAACAATAGTTCCTGTTCCTCTGCTGCCAACAAACAGTGACTCTGTTACTGCCCCCCGACCATCCAACACCTGTCGGGGGGGAGACTCCAACAGTTCCTGCCAGTCTGGACGTCCATCACCACAGACAGGTGGGTAAGGAAACTTATCCAGTACGGCTATTGTTTGGAGTTAACGTCCACTCCACCCAACATACCCCCAAGACAACGTCCTATGTCAGCAGAGCACTTGCACTTATTGCAGCAAGAGGTTCTTGTGATGCTGCAAAAAGGAGCAATAGAGCTCTTGCCAGTGGAGGAGGAAGGCACAGGGGTTTATTCCCTGTACTTCTTAATCCCAAAAAAGGACTGCTCGCTCAGACCCATCCTGGACCTACGCCCCCTCAACCTGTACATCCTCTCAGAACACTTTCACATGTTAACACTACAGCAGGTTCTTCCATTGTTAAACCAGGGAGACTTCCTCGCAACCTTGGACCTCAAGGATGCTTATTTTCACATACCACTCCACCCATCCCACAGAAAGTACCTCAGGTTCACCATACTAAACAGGCATTACCAGTTCAAGGTTCTACCCTTCGGAGTGACCACTGCCCCCAGACTGTTCACAAAGTGTCTGGCGACCGTGGCGGCGCACCTCAGGAGACAGAACATACATGTCTACCCTTACCTAGACGACTGGCTCGTTCAAGCAAAGTCGGAACAGCAGTGCGCCGCAGACATGTCCCACACCATTCACCTCCTTCACAGTCTCTGGTTTTCGCTAAACTATCCAAAGTCGCACCTTCAGCCAGCCCATGTGCGGCAGTATCTGGGTGCGACAATAAATACTCTGACTGCTACAGCTCAGCCGAACCCGGTGAGGATCGACAACATCCAGTCGCTCATCCAACGGTTCAGACCGCAACACTCACTCCCAGCGAGAGTGTTCATGCAGTTGATAGGCATGATGGCCTCCTGCATCTTCATAGTCCCGCACGCAAGGTTGCATATGCGTCCGCTCCAAGAATGCTTGGCGCATCAGTGGACACAGGCTCAAGGACATTTGAAAGATCTAGTGTTGGTGACCGGTCGGGCATACAACTCTCTGCATTGGTGGAATCCACACAACCTTTGCAAGGGCTGACCGTTCCAGGAGCCTGTGCCGCAGATCATCATGACGGACGCTTCTCTCCAGGGATGGGGAGCTCATGTGCTCCACTACACGGTGCAGGGACTATGGACGACACAGCAAAAGAAGATGCACATCAACTATCTAGAGTTGATGGCAATCTTCATGGCACTCAAGTCCTTCAAGGTACATCTGTGCAACAAAGTCGTGTTGATCCGGACGGACAACATGACTGCCATGTACTACATCCAGAAGCAGGGAGGTACGCACTCTCCACAGCTGTCTCATCTGGCTCAGAGCATGTGGAAGTGGGCCATTCAGAGGAACATCTTCCTCATGGCGGAACACCTCCTGGGCAAGGACAATCAGATGGCGGATCTGCTCAGCAGGTACAGCCATCAAATGCACGAGTGGGAGATACATCCATCAGTACTCCGCCCGTACTTCCAGCAGTGGGGTCATCCAGAGATAGACCTGTTTGCCACAAGGGAAAACGCAAAATGCCAAAGCTTTGCCGCCAGGTTCCCTCACCCACAATCGCAGGGCAATGCGATATGGATGAACTGGTGAGGCAGATTTGCGTACGCTTTTCCCCCAGCACCTCTCATACCGCTGGTGGCAAGAAAGCTAAAGCAACACTCAATGACGCTCATCCTGGTTGCTCCAACGTGGGCACGCCAACCATGGTACACCACGTTTCTAGAACTCTCCGTGGTACCGCATCAAAGGCTGCATCTCACACCCAGGCTCTTGACACAGAACCATGGCGACATTCAGCATCCAGATCCGCAACAGCTCAATCTGGCGATCTGGCTCCTGAGGTCTTAGAGTTTGGCTACCTTAACCTGCCTCCAGAATGCATGGACATCATCAGGGAGGCAAGGAAGCCCACTACCAGAGCTTGCTATGCTGCAAAATGGAAGCGTTTTGTCATTTACTGTACAGACCATAACATAAACCCGCTAGATGCATCCATTCCTAACATTATCTGCTATTTGTTACATCTTTACAAATGCAATCTAGCGTACGCTTCCATTCGGATACACTTGTCCGCCATAGCGGCTTATCTACAAAACAGGCAGCATCTCTCTGTTTTCAGGGTGCCTGCCATTAAAGCCTTCCTGGAGGGATTGAAACGAGTCATCCCTCCTAGAACCCCCACCAGCTCCTGTGTGGTACTCACTAGACTGATGGGCCCACCCTTTGAGCCTCTTCATTCATGTGAGCTTCAGTTCTTAACATGGAAAGTGGCTTTTCTCATTGCTATTACATCTCTCAGATGTGTTAGTGAGCTACAGGCGCTCACAATACAAGAGCCATTTATACAAATTCATTCAAACAGGGTAGTGCTCCGCGCTAACCCCAAATTCCTTCCAAAGGTGGTATCACACTTTCATGTCAATCAAACCATTGAACTGCCCGCATTCTTTCCAAACCCAGAAACAGTCGCGGAAAGAATGCTCCATACGTTGGACGTCAAAAGGGCGTTAATGTACTACATTGACAGAACACAACAATTTCCAAAGCAGCAATTTTTTGTTGCCTTTTCAGCCCAGCACAAAGGCAACCCAATTTCCAAAGCAGGAATAGCCAGGTGGATCGTTAAATGTATTCAGATATGCTATCAGAAAGCTAAACGCACTTTAACGGTCCCCCCAGGGCACACTCCACACGCAAGTTGGGAGCCTCCATGGCTTTCCTGGGGAACATTCCTTTGGAAGACATTTGTAGAGCAGCCACGTGGTCTACACCACACACGTTTACCAAACATTACTGTGTAGATGTGCATTCCAAGCAGCAGGCAGCTGTAGGACAGGCTGTTCTCAAAACTCTTTTTCAGACTTCTGCAGCTGGCACGGGCGGCCACCGTTAATGGAGGGACTGCTATGTATTCTATGCTATAGATATGAATTTAGCAGCCCACATGCCTCGAACTGAATATGCTGCTTACCAGTATGCATCTGTTCTTTGCATGTAGGGCTGCTAACATTCATATCGCTCGCCCTCCTCCCCGGTGCCCGTAGCGGCTGCAGATCATTTCTTGCATTCAATCGTTAGCATGGACATCATTTACACTATTTCACTCCATCTCTAACACAATGGCTAAAAACAATCTGGGGATGGAGTCGATGCCCATGCGCACTGTAGTCCAGGGGAGGAGCCACCTATCTCGTGATACTTCGAAGACTCTTCCAGGACAACAATGTGCAATCATCCGGACCCAACACTAGGCGGCGATCTATGCTATAGATATGAATGTTAGCAGCCCTACATGCCAAGAACAGATGCATACTGGTAAGTAGCATATTCATTTCACATCCCACTCCATCCATCCCACAGGAAATACCTCAGGCTCACCATCCAGAACAGGCATTACCAATTCAAGGTCCTTCCTTTCGGAGTGACCACAGCCCCCAGAGTGTTCACGAAATGTCTGGCGACAGTGGCGGCGCACCTCAGGAGACAAAACGTCCATGTCTATCCTTATCTGGACGACTGGCTGGTTCAGGCAAAGTCAGCCCAGCAGTGCGCCGCCGACATGTCCCACACCATTCACCTTCTTCGCAGTCTGGGTTTTTCTCTGAACTATCCAAAGTCGCACCTTCAGCCAGCCCATGTGTGGCAGTATTTGGGCGCGACGATAGATACTCTAGCGGCCACGGCTCAGCCGAACTCAGTGAGGATCGACAACATCCAGTCGCTAATCAAAAGTTCAGACCGCAACACTCCCTTCCAGCGAGAGTGTTCATGCAGTTGATAGGCATGATGGCCTCCTGCATCTTCATAGTCCCGCACGCAAAGTTGCATATGCGTCCGCTCCAAGAATGCTTGGCACATCAGTGGACTCAGGCTCAAGGACAGTTGAAAGACCTAGTGTTGGTGACCGGTCGGGCATACAACTCTCTGCATTGGTGGACTCCACACAACCTTTGCAAGGGCCGACCGTTCCAAGAGCCTGTGCCACAGATTACCCTGACGACGGACGCATCTCTCCAGGGATGGTGAGCTCATGTGCTCCACTACACGGTGCAGGGACTATGGACGACGCAACAAAAGAAGATGCACATCAACTACCTAGAACTGATGGCAATCTTCTTTGCGCTCAAGTCCTTCAAAGTACATCTGTGCAACAAAGTCGTGTTGATCCGGACGGACAACATGACAGCCATGTACTACATCCAAAAGCAGGGAGGTACACACTCTCCACAGTTGTCTCATCTGGCTCAGAGCATGTGGAAGTGGGCCATTCAGAGGAACATCTTCCTCATGGCGGAACACCTCCCGGGCAAGGACAATCAGATGGCGGACCTGCTCAGCAGGTACAGCCACCAGATGCACGAGGGGGAGTTACATCCATCTGTACTCCACCCGTACTTCCAGCAGTGGAGTCATCCAGAAATAGACCTGTTTGCCACAAGGGAAAACGCAAAATGCCAAAGCTTTGCCGCCAGGTTCCCTCACCCACAGTCGCAGGGCAATGCGATATGGATGAACTGGTCAGGCAGATTTGCGTACGCTTTTCCCCCAGCACCTCTCATACCGCTGGTGGCAAGAAAGCTAAAGCAGCACTCGATGACACTCATCCTGGTTGCTCCAACGTGGGCACGCCAACCATGGTACACCACGTTTCTAGAACTCTTCGTCGTACCGCATCAAAGGCTTTACCTCTCACCCAGGCTTTTGACGCAGAACCATGGCGACATTCAGCATCCAGATCCGCAACAGCTCAATCTGGCGATCTGGCTCCTGAAGTCTTAGAGTTTGGCTACCTTGACTTGCCTCCTGAATGCATGAACATCATCCGGTAGGCAAGAAAGCCCACTACCAGAGCTTGCTATGCAGCGAAATGGAAGCGGGTTGTCATTTACTGTACAGAACACAAGATCAACCCGCTGGATGCATCCATTCCTAATATCATCTGCTATTTGTTACCTCTTTACAAATGCAATCTAGCATATGCTTCCATTCGGATACACTTATCCGCCATAGCGGCTTATCTCCAAAACAGGCAGCATCTCTCTGTTTTCAGGGTGCCTGCCATTAAAGCCTTCCTCGAACCAGGTTGATGGGCCCACCTTTTGAGCCTCTCCATTCCTGTGAGATTCAATTCTTGACGTGGAAAGTGGCTTTTCTCATTGCCATTACTTCTCTACGGCGAGTTAGTGAGCTGCAGGCGCTCACTGTACAAGAGCCATTTATTCAAGTTCATTCCAACAGGGTTGTGCTGCGCACTAACCCTAAGTTTCTTCCGAAGGTGGTGTCGCAGTTTCATGTCAATCAAACCATCGAACTGCCCGCATTCTTTCCAAACCCTGAAACAGTAGCCGAAAGAATGCTCCACACTCTTGATGTCAAAAGAGCGTTAATGTACTACATTGACAGAACAAAAGATTTTAGAAAGACACAACAGCTCTTTGTTGCCTTCTCAGCCCAGCACAAAGGCAACCCCATTTCCAAAGCAGGAATTGCCAGATGAATCGTTAAGTGCATTCAGATTTGCTATCACAAAGCTAAGCGCACCTTAACGGTCCCCCCCCCCCCCCCAGGGCCCACTCCACTCGCAAGTTGGGGGCCTCCCTGGCGTTCCTAGGCAATATTCCTTTAGAGGACATTTGTAGAGCAGTCACATGGTCTACACCACATACGTTCACTAAGCATTACTGTGTAGACGTGCATTCCAAACAGCAGGCAGCTGTAGGACAGGCTGTTCTTAGAACACTTTTTCAAACTTCTGCAACTGGCACGTGCAGCCGCCGCTAGTGGAGGGACTGCTATGTATTCTATGCTATAGATATGAATGCAGCAGCCCACATGCCTCGAACTGAATATGCTACTTACCAGTATGCATCTGTTCTTGGCATGTAGGGCTGCTGACATTCATATCGCCCGCCCTCCTCCATGGTGCCCGTAGCGGTTGCAGACTTCTTCTTCTTACACTTACTCTTAGACATGGTCATCGTTTACACTATTGCACTCCATCTTTGCCACAATGGCTAAAAACAATCTAAGGATGGAGTCGATGCCCATGCGCACTGTAGTCCAGGGGAGGAGCCACCTATCTCGTGATACTTCAAAGACTCTTCCAGGACAACAATGTGCAATCATCCGGACCCAACACTAGGCGGCGATCTATGCTATAGATATGAATGTCAGCAGCCCTACATGCCAAGAACAGATGCATACTGGTAAGTAGCATATTCAATGTGTGTGTGTATATATATATATATATATATATATCACTGAAAAAACCATAGGTTATAGACCATATATAGTTAGGAATTAGCATTTACAAAACCTTATGTTCGAGGCATGTGGGCTGCTAAATTCATATCTTAGCATTAGATCGCCGCCTTGTGTTGGGCTCGGATGATCGCACATTGTTGTCCTGGAAGAGTCTTCGAAGTATCCTGAGATAGGTGGCTCCTCCCCTGGACTACAGTGCGCATGGGCATCGGCTCCATCCCCAGATTGTTTTTTTCCGCCATTGGGTTCGGATGTGGTCTCGACGTCTTTCTGTCGAAACCGAGAAAAACGAACTTTTAGCGGCCAAAAGGCCTCGATTTTTTTGCGTCGGTATTGTCTGCGCACGGTCTCGAGTCTTCCGTCTCTTGGAGCCGGAATAAGCGGAGTTTTCTTTCGCTCTCAGAACTTTGAGGCCTTCTCATCGCGACTCGACTGCAAAACTTTTCGGACATGGAGCGGAGCCCGTTTAAGTACTGCCCGCTTTGTGGGTCCAAGTACCCACACATCGATCTACATCCCGTATGTAACAAATGCCTTTCGCCCGACCACGACGACGGCAAGTGCAAGGCCTGTGCGCAGTTCCGCTCCAAGAAGACTCTCAAGCTTCGCCGCGCGGTGCGCATGGAAGCTAGACAAACGGCCCCGGATCCGGAGAACATCTTCGGAGAACAGGAAGAAGAGGACCAGGGTCATCATCTTCAAATCTCCCCACCCGAGACGGAGGTCGAGGCGGATCCAGGAGACGACGACGGAGTCGTGGGTCAAGGCCTTGAATACGTCGACGAGGTAGGAGACGACGATGAGATATATGGGGCCGCGGCAGATAGCTCGGGGGACGAGCTCTGCCCCGAAGGTTACGAGGATACCGACCGGGTCACGGGATCGCCTGTCGGCCTTACCCAAGACCCGTTGCCGCAAGCCACAGCCCCGCCTTCGGGCCCGGCCACGGACTTACTTGCTGAGCAAACTGTTTCGAAACCGAAACCATCGGGATCGACAACATCTAAAATGGCCGACCCGAAAACGAAACCGAAACTTAAGGACTCGAGTGTCCCTAAGATGGCTGCCGTGCCAAAGAAAACGACGGTGCCCGCTACCCCATCGACTCCGTCGACCTCCGGTCCGCAGAAGTCAAAGAAGTCCGTCGATTCCGACGCTGCAAAATCGAAAACGACGCCAGAGGAGGGGTCCTCTAAGAAGGATGGTCGGCACGGGTCAACGGCTACGACGCCGTCTAAGCCCGCCAAAGTCGGCTCCAAGGAGGCTACGCAGGCACACGGAACGAAGTCTGGCACGTCTGCGCCCAGGACCCAGGAATCGGAGCCGGTGAAGACGGGATCCGCGCCCAAAGCGCACAAGGCCCACAAAGACGTCGGATCCGAGGGAAAAATCATACCATCCTCGTCAGCGCCGAAACAAACTGTGAGTGAGCCGTCCCCCATAGCCGAATCACTACAGAGAATCAGGGAGAAGGCCTTTGCCCCGTCGGCTCCGATACCATCGCCGCAGCCGCAAAAGGACACTCCAGCGAAGCCTTCTGGGAAACTTCTATTTATTTTGCCGCCGAAGGAGGCGGCGAAAGCTTTTTCAACCAAATCGGCACCGAAACAGGTGATTTCTTCACCGGCAGGCCCGCCTCCACGTCGGATACTCGAATCAGAGGATGATTCAGAGCATTTCATCGACGCTGACACAGGCAAACTGACCCTCTACAAGAGGAAAATCACTTCGGAGCCAGTGGACCCATATGTCATCCCACTAAAGAAGAAGAGGGTGCCCCTTGACGCCTCAGGCCTCACGGAACCAATCCAGCCTCCTCCGAGACGGAGCCCTACTCCCTCACCAGAACACTCTGCGGGTGAGGGGTATGATGAGGACGAGCAGTACAATTTCCCTATCAATGAACCGGATGCACAACCGGATTCATATGATGACACTGGTGACCAGAACACCAAAGGTGTGGGGCAGGACCCGCAACTTTTTAATGCACGTGCATCCCCGACTGAGGACTCAGCAGGTTTTCATGCACTACTCGAGAGGGCGGCAGCCAATCATGATGTGGACATGCATGCTGACCCAGTTGAGGAAGACTTCCTTTTCGACACGTTCTCAGTCTCTGAAAGGACAGTAAAGACACTGCCTATGCTTAAAGGCGTCCTCAAGCATGCTGGGGACATATTTAAGGAGCCTACAAGAGCGAGAGTGGTCAACCCTCGTATTGAAAAAAAGTACAGACCTGCACCTGCAGACCCCGCATACATTCGGGGACAGTTGCCACTGGACTCTCTTGTGGTCGCCAATGCCAGGAAACGTGCCAACTCCCAGACGACGGGTGAAGCTCCTCCCCCGGATAAGGAGTCCAAAGTGCTAGAGGCAGGGGGCAAAAGAGTAGCTGCACAGGCATCAAACTTTTGGCGCATTGCCAATACACAGGCGCTCTTAGCGCGTTACGATAGGGCGCACTACGACACCCTAGAACAGATTGTACAACACCTGCCTCCAAAGTTCCAAGAGGGCACCAAACTGCTTATTGAGGAAGGGAAGCTTATCTCAAACGCAGCCATCAAGTGTGCACTTGACGCAGCAGACACAGCTGCTAGAGCTATCAACACTAGCGTTATGCTGAGAAGACAAGCGTGGCTCCGCATCTCAGGGTTTAAACCGGATATTCAGACAACCATTCTTAATCAGCCAGTCAATCCTGATAGTCTGTTTGGTCCAGATGTTGACACCACCCTAGAGAAAATAAAAAAGGACACAGAAACCGCTAAGTCCATGGGGGCCCTACAGTCACAACAGTTTCGCGGCAGCAATTTTCGTCGCTCAGGTGCACGTGGAGTCACCAGAGGACAAATGGGTCAACAATCCCAGTTCTCAAAAGGTCGAGCACAATCCTCGTTCACAAAACAGAACAAGGGAGGTTACAGAAATAACAGCAACAGAGGTCGCGGCAGAGGTAACAACAGCTCCCGCTCCTCTACTCCAAGCAAACAGTGACTCTCTGTCACTGCCCCCCGACCACTTAACACCTGTCGGGGGGAGACTGCAGCAGTTCCTGCCCGTCTGGAGAAACATCACCACAGACAGGTGGGTGCGACAACTAGTCCAGTATGGTTATTGCCTAGAGTTAAAGTCCACTCCACCCAACATCCCGCCAAGGCAAAGGCCTATGTCCGCAGAGCACTTGCTCTTATTGCAGCAGGAAGTAGTGGTGATGCTGCAAAAGGGAGCAATCGACCTCGTGCCGGTGGGAGAGGAAGGCACAGGGGTATATTCGCTGTACTTCCTTATTCCAAAGAAGGACGGATCTCTCAGACCCATTCTAGATCTACGTCCCCTCAACCTGTACATACTATCAGAACATTTCCACATGCTTACACTGCAACAGATTCTCCCCTTGCTAAACCAGGGAGACTTCTTAGCAACCTTAGATCTCAAGGATGCTTATTTCCACATTCCACTACACCCGTCCCACAGGAAATATCTCAGGTTCACTATTCAAGGCAGGCACTACCAGTTCAAGGTCCTACCCTTCGGAGTCACCACAGCCCCGAGGGTGTTCACCAAGTGTCTGGCGACAGTAGCGGCGCACCTCAGGAGGCAGAACATCCATGTCTACCCCTACCTAGACGACTGGCTCGTGCAAGCCAAGTCGGAACCACAGTGCGCCGCCGACATGTCGACTACAATTCACCTTCTTCACGATCTGGGTTTCTCGCTGAACTACCCGAAATCGCACCTACAACCAGCACATGTCCGGCAGTTCCTAGGTGCGACGATCAACACCCTGACGGCCATGGCTCAACCAAACCAAGTCAGGATAGACAGCATGCAGTCTCTGATCCAAAAGTTCAGGCCACAACACTCGCTTCCAGCGAGAGTGTTCATGCAGTTGTTAGGCATGATGGCCTCCTGCATCTTCATAGTCCCTCACGCACGGCTACATATGCGCCCGCTCCAGGAGTGCTTAGCGAATCAGTGGACACAGGCTCGTGGGCAATTGACAGACCTAGTGTTGGTTACCAGTCGGGCATACGACTCTCTGCATTGGTGGACTCCACACAACCTTTGCAAGGGCCGACTGTTCCAAGAGCCTGTGCCTCAGATTGTCCTGACAACGGACGCATCTCTCCAGGGATGGGGAGCTCATCTGCTCACTTACACAGTGCAGGGACTATGGACGACGCAGCAACAGAAGATGCACATCAACTATCTGGAACTGATGGCAATCTTCATGGCGCTCAAGTCCTTCATTGTACATCTGTGCAACAAGGTCGTGCTAGTCCGGACGGACAACATGACCGCGATGTACTACATTCAAAAGCAGGGAGGCACCCACTCGCCACAGCTGTCTCATCTGGCTCAGAGCATGTGGAAGTGGGCCATTCAGAGGAACATTTTCCTCATGGCGGAACACCTCCCGGGAAAGGACAATCAGATGGCGGATCTGCTCAGCAGGTACAGCCATCAAATGCACGAGTGGGAGATACACCCATCTGTCCTCCACCCGTACTTCCAGCAGTGGGGTCATCCGGAGATAGACCTGTTTGCCACAAAAGAAAACGCAAAATGCCAACACTTTGCCGCCAGGTTCCCTCACCCACAGTCGCAGGGGAATGCGATATGGATGAACTGGTCAGGCAGATTTGCGTACGCTTTTCCGCCAGCCCCTCTGATACCGCTGGTGGCAAGAAAGCTAAGGCAGCACGCGATGACTCTCATCCTAGTTGCTCCAACGTGGGCGCGCCAAGCATGGTACACCACGTTCCTCGTACTCTCGGTGGTGCCGCATCAAAGACTGCGCCTCACGCCCAGACTTTTGACGCAGAACCATGGAGAAATTCAGCATCCAGATCCGCAACACCTCAACCTGGCGATCTGGCTCCTGAAGTCCTAGAGTTTGGATACCTTAACCTACCTCCGGAATGCATGGACATCATCAAGGAGGCAAGGAAGCCAACTACCAGAGCATGCTATGCTGCGAAATGGAAGCGTTTTGTCATTTACTGTACAGCCAATGACATCAACCCGCTAGATGCATCTATCCCTGACATCATTTGCTATCTGTTGCATCTTTACAAGTGCAATCTAGCGTACACTTCCATTCGGATACATCTATCCGCCATAGCGGCTTATCTTCAGAACAGGCAGCACCTCTCTGTCTTCAGAGTGCCTGCCATTAAAGCTTTCCTTGAAGGTCTGAAACGAGTCATTCCCCCAAGAACACCACCAGCTCCAGTGTGGAACCTCAATGTCGTTCTCACCAGACTGATGGGACCACCATTTGAGCCACTGCACTCGTGTGAATTCCAGTTCCTTACGTGGAAAGTAGCTTTCCTTGTAGCTATTACGTCTCTGAGGCGTGTCAGTGAGCTGCAGGTGCTCACAATCCAAGAGCCATTCATTCAAATTCATCCAAATAGGGTAGTGCTACGCACTAACCCCAAATTCCTTCCGAAGGTGGTGTCACAGTTTCATCTAAACCAAACTATTGACTTACCAGCATTCTTTCAAAACCCTCAAACGGTGGCGGAAAGAATGCTCCATACCTTAGATGTACGGAGGGCGTTGATGTACTACATAGACAGAACACAACCCTTTAGAAAAACAAAACAACTCTTTGTTGCCTTCGCACCACAACACAAAGGCAACCCGATTTCCAAAGCAGGGATAGCCAGATGGATTGTTAAGTGCATCCAGATATGTTATCAAAAAGCCAAGCGCACTTTAACAATACCCCCCAGAGCGCACTCCACACGCAAACTGGGGGCATCCATGGCTTTCCTAGGGAACATTCCTTTAGAGGATATTTGCAGAGCAGCCACGTGGGTTACACCACATACCTTCACAAAACACTACTGTGTTGATGTGCATTCCAAGCAGCAAGCTGCTGTAGGACAGGCTGTTCTCAAAACACTTTTTCAGGTTTCTGCAGCTGGCACGGGCAACCGCCGCTGATGGAGGGACTGCTATGTATTCTATGCTAAGATATGAATTTAGCAGCCCACATGCCTCGAACTGAATATGCTACTTACCAGTATGCATCTGTTCTTGGCATGTAGGGCTGCTAACATTCATATCGCCCGCCCTCCTCCCCGGTGCCTGTCGCAGCTGCAGATATACTATTGTATTTATTCATTAGCATGGACATCCTTTACACTTTTCACTCCATCTTCTGCCACAATGGCGAAAAACAATCTGGGGATGGAGCCGATGCCCATGCGCACTGTAGTCCAGGGGAGGAGCCACCTATCTCAGGATACTTCGAAGACTCTTCCAGGACAACAATGTGCGATCATCCGAGCCCAACACTAGGCGGCGATCTAATGCTAAGATATGAATGTTAGCAGCCCTACATGCCAAGAACAGATGCATACTGGTAAGTAGCATATTCATTTACTCACACAAAACCATTGAAATTCCATATATAGTTAGTTGCACTAACTATATATCGCGCACCCGCAATCCACTGCTGATGATGTCACATATTACATCATTCATGACATGGTCAGTGACATCACTGATGACATCACTGATGACATCTCAAATGACATCACTGATGACATCACTGATGACAACATCCAGTGACTGTATGTTTCTGTAAAGTTAAAATATGTCTTACATATTGAAGAATGAGTGGATGTATGGAAGACTGAGTGTGTGTGTGGCTGGCTGGGAGGTGTGTGACTCTGTGCATATCAATGTGTACTTGTATCAGTGATTGTATAAGAGAGTAAGTATGTGTTAGTATATGTGTGAAAAAGTATGGTGTTCTGTGTTTAACTGTATAGATGAGGAAATCGAAGTGTGATTGATTCTTCACAGGACTGACTAGGTGTATGAGTGCATATCATAGTGTTGTAATAATGAGTGACTGTATGTATGAGTGATTGTATGGGTGAATGAGTGAATGTGTGTGTAGACGTAGGAATCAGTGAGTGCGTATGTAGTAACTGGTATTTGTGTGTCATGATGTCATCAGTGATGTCATTTGAGATGTCATCAGTGATGTCATTTGAGGTGTCATCAGTGATGTCATCAGTGATGTCACTGAAGTATGGTGTTCTGTGTTTAACTGTATAGATGAGGAAATGGAAGTGTGATTGATTCTTTACAGGACTGACTAGGTGTGTGAGTAACTCCATGGATGAGTGGCAGTGTGTGAGTGTCTGGATAGGTGCATGAGTGCATATGATAGTGTTGTAATAATGAGTGACTGTATGTATGAGTGATTGTATGGGTGAATGAGTGAATGTGTGTGTAGACGTAGGAATCAGTGAGTGCGTATGTAGTAACTGGTATTGGTGTGTCATGATGTCATCAGTGATGTCATTTGAGATGTCATCAGTGATGTCATCAGTGATGTCATTTGAGATGTCATCAGTGATGTCATCAGTGATGTCACTGACCATGTCATGAATGATGTAATATGTGACATCATCAGCAGTGGATTGCGGGTGCGCGATATATAGTTAGTGCAACTAACTATATATGGAATTTCAATGGTTTTGTGTGAGTAAAATAAGGTTTTGTAAATGCTAATTCCTAACTATATATGGTCTATAACCTATGGTTTTTTCAGTGAATTTCATTGGTTTTTTAACAGCTAATATCTGTAGCTGTAAAATGTATTCTTCTTTAAATCCAAAAATATATTTTATATGTTTATGAATAAAAAAAAAATTTTAATATTTTTTTTCTTCGTTCCCGCTTCGCGAATCGGGAAGCTTCCCGTTAGCTGACCTTGATGCCGCGAAATAGACCGCGAGCCGGTAAACGTTTCTTTACCGCAACTGCCGCGTTAGAAAACAACATCGTGACGCCTCCCGTCCGCATGACGTTTCACGTTGTCGCGTGATACGTCATATGACGTGCTACGTTAGCGAACTGGTACGCGAAGCGAGTCGCAAAACGCAGGTTTCTGGAAGCAAACCGGGAGGCCCTGCAAAGCGCTTAACGTAAACCCAGCAGGTCATGTGACTTGGTAATAACACTTTTCATTGGTTCATTTCACTTTTGGTTTCCTAATGATGTAAGACTAGGTCATATAATCTAAAATGAACACTTTTCATTGGTTGAGAACTCTTGTTTTTCCCAAATGATGAAAATCCCTCCTTCTTTCCTCACTCTGACTTTCATCATTGTGAGAGAAAGACCCTTTGTGATCACTGAGCAATGGCTTCTTTAGTAGCTTCAGCTGGTGCTTCCCCACCACCTCCACCACATCCAAGGAAGAGTGGACCACCTGCTCAAGTTATAATTCAACAAGAAGAGGAAGAAGAGGAACAGGACGACGAGCACGAAGAGAGGCAGTTTTTGCCTGAGGAGCCCAGGACGTCTCACCGGAAAGAAAACTTCATTTGGCAATTTTTTTAAATTCCCAAAGGTCAGAAAAAAGTAAATGCAAGATACGTAACTTGCCTTATATGTCAAGATAGACTGTCAAGAGGGACCGAGAAAAAATACAGTTTCGGAAACTACACAATGCATCGCCATATGACTAGGTGGCATCCTAACAACTACAGTGCTGCACAGTTTCGGAACGACCTAGATAATCTCCCTATTATGGCCAGAAGATCTGTTGTACCGGAAGTAACGGGACCAGAGGGCAGGGAGATGGTGCCAAATATACAAATGAGATTTGGTGAAGTAAAACACGTCTGCGTACATTGCAATGGATTCATTTGCTACAGAGAAAGTAGCATCACTCTGATCAACAGAGCTATTGACTATCATATGCAAGTTTGTACGAAACGCCCAAAATAATAAATACTTTTTTTTTGTTTTGTTGCTCCTGTTGAGCCCTTTACAATGAATCGTTTTCATTGCCCCTCCAAGAAAAACCCCAAAAAATATAAAACTGTTCAGAAAAATTCAAAAAAAGTAAAAAAATGTTCCGAAAAATAATAAAAAAAATATAAAACAAAAACAATAAAAAAAAGTTCTTTTCAGAACTACCTCCCCGTTATTAAAAAATTGGTACAATATTTGGAACTGTGCCAACCTCTATTTCTCTTAGTTCGCTTCCCAGTTCGCTCGCCGGTACGCGAACCGGAAGCGAACCAAAAACAGTAAGTATAAGGGAAGGAAACAGACACTTATGTTAAAAGAAAGACCGCTATAGGGGAGTAAACTAGAGATACTATTACCCGTAATCCACTGCTGATGATGTCACATATTACATCATTCATGACATGCTCAGTGACATCATCAGCAGAGGATTGCGGGTTTTTTGGCAACGTGCCTTATCCACGATTTAATAACGCTGCCTTTTGCTTTATATAAGTTTTCAAATTGTATGAAATATATACCAATAGGTCGTTATGAACCTTTAGGTAGTGCTTTTCTTCATGAGGTCTGGTCGCTTCCATATACATACAGATGTTTCAAAGATGATCAAGAAGTTTATCTGAATGGAGAGGAATGCACTGAGACGCCAGATCATTCACTAATGTGTAGGCACATACAGTTACACGGTTCATGCAACAAACACCGACCAAATATGGCTTGCGTGTTGCAAGGCACGCCAGTTCCTGCTATCATCCCCACGTTCAAGTTGTTGGAAAATGGTAGTTATTTGATGCTCAATAATGAAGATTGTTCTGGGTTAATTAAAAGTATTCCTTTTATCGTAACAGTAAGTGAACGGGTTATTTGCTGCAGAAATGTTCTATTTCCTCCCACACATGAACATAGGGAGTTTTCAATCTCGCCACAAATACCAACCTTGGGAGCAGATTTCAACGGCATGGCAAGAATAAGAGCTCTTTTGTCTCAGAGAGAGGTGGCCTTGAGTTCGGCCCGTGAAACTTTCGTGCGTCACATAGCGAACACCCGTACAGAGGTGCAGACCCTTTTCAATTCAGATTTGCCTTTCCATTTCAGCAAGATGGTTCGGACTATCTTTAACGCATCCTCCACAAAGGCCCTGGCGCACTTTTTTAAAGTTGTTACCAGTGGTCTCGTGACTTCATTTGAGAAAATCTTTGGAGTCATCCCTGCTTTCTTTCATTCTATTTTTTCCACTCTGCTTCGTGGATTGCCATTTTTACTTGCATTACCAGCGGACGCTCTTGTGCTTTTTTACATTTTTAAATATGGATGTCCCTCCTATGCAACCTCCCGCCCTGCAGCTGCTGACACTGTTCCGCAATCGCATGCTAGAATATTATGGCACAATGCCGTTGGCGATATTAAGCACGGCATATGGATTATCTTTTCGATTCTCCTACTTCACCTGTGTCCAGCCTGTATTTCACTGCCTGACCTGTGATTTCGATTGGGCCATTGATTTGTGTCTCTGCGGACCGGTTTCTCCTGACGTCGACTTTAATCAGCTGATGACTCCTATCATTACTCACGAGTTGGTTTGTCCTGGCGAAAGGATTATGGCTGTGGCATTGATGCATGGACTAATTGGTCCCTGGAATTTACTGGCGGCAACACAGTCTTTCTTGGAACAGAGCTTTCTTGAAAACCCACCGAGCTGTCCTCTGATGGTGATAGAGGATCCGGTGCTGGGAGAGCACGTATGTTCTTTTCCGCTTTTAAATTGGATGGCTGAACTGTTTTCGGATGAAGACGGTGACTTCCTATTGGAGGCTGTTGCAGCTTATTTTGCATACACAGTTATGTCATAGACCTTTTTCATGTTTGATATGCTGAGTACTAGCATTTCATTGACAATTCATTGACTTATTTGTCAAGTTTTTATTATTTACCTTGCCTATTGGCTTAAGACTCGATAAAGTACTTGGCTGTTTTATTTTTCTTTAGCATTAAATGTTCCTAGTTTTTAATGCTTTACCTTGCGGACCGT